>NW_015387939.1:211046-284061 GCF_001527695.2 Protobothrops mucrosquamatus | reverse complement strand
AAAAGTGCGTGTTATACGCCGATAAATACGGTACATGTCAATTCAGAATTCTGCAACACAGATGATTATGAACTGAACAAATAAAAAACCCAATAAAAATGCAATGACTTCTAATGATTGCCAAGTCAATCCCAGATTCATAACATAACTCTGGGTTTTTAGATTGGTTCTGTGTTTTCCATTCAGAGCATACATAATGGAATACAGATTTCCTTAAGTTACAAAGATGAACCCAGCCTCATGACTGCAATTGTTCCCAATAACCTAAAATAAGTAACATTGTCTTGATATTAGAAGCAACTTCCCTCAATATTCTAACATCGATTTAGTGTTCCTGTTATAAATTATAAATCAATTACTACTGGAATCCAGATAGAAGGCCAGAATTTGTCCAATGAATTTGTTTTACAGAATTTAGGAAGTCTTTTTATTAGTTATTCCTCAAATCTCTGAACCATCAATATTTTAAGTACAGATATAATTACTTATCTCTCTTTATGTGTAAAACATATAAATACAAATCTAAAAACATGCTAAAATGTTATTTTTCTGCTTGTGGCAATACTATGTACTGTAACTCCCTCATCTTAAACAACATCTTCTTAAGACTGTTGTGTTTCAAGCACAAAGAACCAAGTAGAATACTGTACAATAAAGTCCAAAATATAATTTGCTTGTATATTAATCAATTAAAATTAGATCTAATTACGTTTGCTAAATTTAAATAGATATACATACAATACATACTGCACTAGGGCAAAGAAACCGATGCACATTAGTATATAACTAATAATATTGTTTTACATCTTATAGACAATTTAACATATGAAAAAATGAAAGCAACTGTATATCAGTATCCTTAAAATAAGTTACTACTTTGAATAATAGATCAATTTTATATGACAGAAGCAACTTGTTAAAAATGCTGACCTTTGTATAAAAGAACTTGTCTGAAAATATGAGAGAACTCTTGATTATTCCATGCAAGTTCACAGAAACATATGTGTAAATATTTTGTTTATTTATTAAATTTATATGCCTCCCCTTAAAATGAAAAGGCTGCTCTGGAAGGCTATAAGGTGACTTAATACTGAACATGCTAGTAAACGTTTTAAAATTACCGTAGCAGACTGAACATTTGTCAATATTAACTTAATTACTATATGATAAAATAGGCAGCAAATAATTGTTTAATAATAATAACAACAGCAATAACAATACAATAGAAGAGAAGAGAAAGAACTGGAGAAGATAGCAAAATATAAAGACCTGCAAATAGAATGACTGTGGCAAAAGCAACCAAAGATAATAGGCCTTAGATGTAATCCTAAAACAACTGGAGCACCACTTGAATACCATCGGCACTGACAAATTCACTATCAGTCAATTGCAAAAGGCAGCTTTACTCGGAACTACTTATATCCTGCGACAATATCTATAACACCATCAAACAGCCACACCTGCCTATCCCAGGTCCTTGAAATGGACTCGATAGGTAGATAAAAATGCCAAATCCAGTCAGAGCATCTGGCTGACTGTGCGACAAACTAATAATATAATTAGAAATTTGAAATGGAAAACCTAATTTCAAAATTCTTTGGAATTCACTGTCAAGTCACAATAAATTTCATTACAATAAGAATTAAAGCTCCCCTGGTTTCCTGAAAAAAGAACAATAACAAATGTAATCAATTCAGAAAAAAACATTTTAATATGTATTATAGCATAATAATCTATCATTTGGAAAAGTAAATCAACATTACATTTTCAGTTTGGTTTTATGAAGTTGTGGAACTTCCCTATCCATTTCCCAGCCTCAGTCACTAAAAACACACCCTCTCTCACATGCCCCAAACATGGTTAGCAACTTCATGATTGCAAATTATATATGTAGCATGCAGCAACAACACAGACATTGAAGAATTTCTAGTACTTTTAGAAGAGATATTTTCAGTTCTAATGTAAGAGACATTGTATTTATGTATTAGCCATCTTCTTCCACATTCTATCAGTCTATGTACATGAAGCTCCTATCTATCCTCATCAGATGCCTTTCTTGGCTGTCTGATAACATCTGGCACATCCTATTCTCCTCTTCCATTTGTAGGTATGATAACAGTTAAAATTTTTATACTAGCATGTTTTCCTTTAAAAGACCTACTTTAAATAATGAAAAAATACATATTTAAGCAGACAGAACAGTCTGCATGGCAATAAATCGACAAATGAAAGCTGGCTGACAGTATGTGCTACAAGCCACTTTGCAACTGCTGAAGAAAAAGAGCTACAGCCCTGAAACAACCTGCCAATCATTTAATTTAGGAGTTTAGCTCTTAGCATTTTCCTTTATTTATCAGGTAATATTGGAAAGTCTGCAACTTCAAATTAAGGAACCTAGACACACACTTACTTGATTTTTCCCACAGTGCAGTAAGTTCAGACATGTCCGAAGATCCATTTTCCGCTGTTACTTTCAATTCACTTACAGAACTCTTGGAGTGCCTATGAAAAAGTCTGTTTGCAAACCCTTCTAGCCTCTGCAAAGCATTAGCTGTCCCAGTACTTGGGTTACGCTGTGACTCCCCTTGGGTTGCCATTTTTATGCATATAAGATGCAAGTTAAAAGCAAATTCTAATCCTTAATTTAAGAACTTAACACGGAAGCCAAAGACTATGAGTGTGTCATACTTCCTGTATGCAGTGAGCTAAAACCACAACAGTTTTCTGTTTCCTGTTAATATAAAACCAAACTTCAAGGGCTATTCTCAGCAAAAGCCTCTTCATACCAAGTGAAGATGACGACTAGTAAAATAGTTGTCCTGCTTATTAATAGTTGTCCAGCTTACTAATTTTTTCTTACCAAGTAAGGATAAGATGAGAACAAACCCAAGAGTGCTAAATGTAAAACTGTGACTGAAAACTAGATCATGAAAGCGTGTATCACTATACACACAAGCAGTAAGTAAGAAAATCTAAATTCTGGGCGATTTATTGAGAATGGAGAAATTTTTTAAAAATATATTTGAATGACAATTTCTATAATACGTCAACATCAAGGGAAGCATCTGAAAACAACTGCAAGTCATATCTACCTGATTCACCGATTGCAGAGTTTGCACACAGAGAGTAGTTATGGTACAAAACCCTTGGTAGGTCTCCCTCCTTGTTACTAAAGAGTTATGCTGCTGAGTTCTGCACTCTTCCTGTTGTACAGATACTGAAGGTTCTTAATTTATCTCTCTTTTCACATTTATCCAGGTGCTTTGCAATTGTTAGTAATGAACAGATAGCAGTCAGAGAAAGAACAAGCCTTCTTGGCATGGCAGATCACAGCTCTGAAAAAAAATCCTTTTTATTTCATACACTTAAGTGTTTTTAAAACCTTAAATCTATAACCATGCTAACCTTGATAAGATTTGTATGAGTATAAAAACAATCTATGCAAAAAACAACATCCAACATATACAGCACACTTAGCTTTAAACAGAATAGAATAGAATACCATTAACAGAGCTGGAAGGGCCCTTGGAGGTCTTCTAGTCCAACCCCTGCTCATCCAGGATATATAGTGTTATACCTTATTTCAAAGCTATTTATGCTCTTAATAGTGTTAGGCAATATTCTATGCATGTTAGTTTCTACCATACAGAACATGTATTTGAGAAGAATGTAGCAAATATATATAATATACTAGGTACACTATATAATACACTGTTCTGAATAGATAAATGATTTTCAAAGTTCTGTTGATATCTATTAGGGCTGTGCCTGCTCTTAAAAAAATGAACAGAATCACTTCACACTGCACACAAAGGCCAGCATAGTTCCTCTTTGCCATTTATGAAAATAAGACTCATCTTTTTATAGACTAAAAAATGTAGCTGCTTTAAGAACGCATGAATTTTAACGAGTCAACTCCTTAAAGTGATAGTATTCTTTTTTCAGATGCTTGAAAACAGACTACTTGAATGAACAGGTACTGTACTAGCACAAGGTCTGCTGGTACACTTATTATCCACTCATTCCAAATTATGCTTATTATCCACTCATATAGTACCCATCAGCAATTCCTTAATGCTGATGTATCTTTTCCCAGGACTTCAGACTATCCTCCATAATTAATGTATGATTCTGAAATAGGAATACATTTGGTTTAAAGCAGTGGTTCTCAACCTTTTTAATGCCGTGACCCCCAACAGGTCGTAAGTCGAGGACTAAACCGGTCGTAAGTCGAGGACTTTCCCTGCCCGGGAGCGCCGCGCATGCGTGGTTCCGCCCCCTGCGCTGGCCGAGGCGTAGCTGGCAAGCGGCAGAGACTGAGCAGGCCGACCACCAGCTGGCCCAGCTCAAGGGATGTAAGGCACCCACCGGAAAAGGAGGAAAAAAATGGCGGACAGCCTTGCTTGGCGACCCCCGTGAAATGGTCGATCGACCCCAAATGGGGTCGCGACCCATAGGTTGAGAACCGCTGGTTTAAAGAGATCTCAGTGAATATTACATGCACACTAAAGCACACAGTGTATAATTCTCCTATAGATGCAATTGATATATAAGAAGAAGAGCACTGGTTTTCCTGGTTCGTTTCTCTAGGTTCCTTCTTTATTTTTGCTCACGGCCTATGGTTTCAGAGATATTATAATGAAAAAAAATGACTTTAAGAAACATGCAAAGGAATTTTAAATACCTCCTCAATATCAAAAAACTTGCCTCAAAAACTTCTGCCACTAATACTTTAATAGTTTTTATATCTTATGATGTTTGCTCTCTAGTGTCACTTGTTGAGAAGAGCAGCTATAGCAGTGATGGCGAACCTTTTAGAGACCGAGCGCCCAAACCGCAACCCAAAACCCACTTATTTATCGCAAAGTGCCAGGGCACGCAAAAAGCAGGGGCGCAAAAATGGGCTACCGTGCTGCAAGGTGCAAAAACGGCCATGCTGTGGGGTGTAGATACAAGGCGCTGCACCATGCAAGAACGGGGCAGGGCTAGTGAGTATCATGCACTAGCCCCGCTTCATTTGCAGCATGTGCGTGCTCGTTGCCCCGTGCACGCATGCACGCATGTAAAATGCTTCCCCCTCCCTTTTCTTCCAGTCCACCAATCGACAATGATTGGTGACCTCTGTTCTACCACCTCTATTCAAGCTTGGTAGTCAGCCGCTTCGCCTCCTTTGTGCTGGGCGGGGCTCCTGCTCTGGGCGGCAGTGGTGGCCTGATGCACCTGCTGCTGGCGGCGGTGCATGTGCCAAAGAGAGGGCTCTGAGTGCCGCCTCTGGCACGCGTGCCATTGGTTCGCCACCACTGAGCTATAGAATTTGAATGAATGAATAAATAAATAATCTGAATTTCTATTACAGAGATATTATGGGAATTTATGGAAAGAAAACCTAGAAGCAAGACAGAACTAGTGTTGATGCTTTTGAACTATGATATTAGAGAAGAATACTATAGAGAATATCTTTTTAGAATTATCATGAAGATCGCAAAGAAAAGAAGCAAATAACATATCAACCCAGAATTCTCACTGGAGGCTCAAATGACTAGGCTCAATTTAACATACTTCAGAATCATTATATTTAGACCAAGCTCTCTGAAGAAGTCTATAATACTGGGAAAGGTGGATGGAAAGAGATTATGAAGAGAGGATCAGTAAAAAGGAGGCTGAAAAGGTATTGCTGGAAGATCTGAAAGACTAGGCTAGGGACAGATCATCATGCAGAAAATCTATGCAGTCACCAAGAGTTGACGCTGACTTGATGGCACACAATCAAACTGTGTAACAAACTGTGCATATCTTCTACATTAATTGTAGCAACACTGCTTCACATATGTGGGAGGACAGCACCCCCCCCCTCCAGAGAAAGAAATATTTTGGGAATATTAAAAGACATAACATTATATTTCCCCAAAGGATTTTAAAGGCAGAAAAGCAGGCCCAGTTTTTCTTAATATCCCCAAGCAGAAACTAGACAGAGGTCAGGTATGTAGAAATGTAGATTTGATAATCCTATTCAGAAAGGTTGGAGCAGGAAGCTTGGAGCTGATGAGATTAGAAAGACAAAGACCCGTAAAATCTACATACCCCACCCAAATTCTAAAGCCATGACCTTTAGGACATAATAGGATTAACCCACTACCATCAGAATACCAGAAAGGCACACTGAAAGCTCGGGTCAAAGTTCATGCTACAGGAACAGGAAACAACTCCAAACACAAAAGCCCACGAAGGTATAAAAACCCACAACTCCCAGCTACACGTGGTCAGCTTTCCCAGAGCCACATTTTTGTCTGGCTCTGCTCTTCAATAAACTACAACCTTCTTTCTAAAGCAGTCTCCATTTTGTTTATTCCCGGCTTGGACTGGACCCTGATGGAAGATTTTTCTTTCAACACATATAAGACCAATCAACTTTACTGTGGTTGAGATCCAAACAAATACTTCAGTTGTTATCTACGTGCACATGTCCATTCATGTCTATTCACATTAATTATTGAAAATAAAACACTTTTGAAACAAGGGAGACTTCAAAAATTGCCTACAGCAGGGGTCCCCAAGCCCCGGTCCATGGACCGGTACTGGGCTGCGGCATGCCAGCAACCGGTCCATACAAACAAGCAAAGCCCCATCCATGGGATGCAGGCAGCATACAAAACCACGCATTCTCCGGTACATGGAAAAACTTTTCTCCATGGAATCGGCCCCTGGTGCCCAAAAGGTTGAGGACCTCTGGCCTACAGAATTACGTGGGAAGGAGAGGGTTTTAGGAAGAGCAATACAGTGTCTTAGTAACTATGCTGAAATGCTTGGGTTCCTGATTATAACTATAGCAGCCGAAATATAATGCATGAAGTTTAAAATGAGTCAAGGACTGAGGTTTATTGATCTTCTCAAGATTTTCTAAAACGCTGTTTAGTAAGTCTTTCTTTAGCCTGACAATCTAAAAAAAAAAAAAGAGGCAACAGCAGTTCTATAAATAACTATGCTAAGAGGAAGTTGTTGCTATGACAGCCCTGATCACATTTCTATTTTAAATTCAGAAGATAACTACTGGCACCTATTGTTGAAACATTAAAATGCAGCCAAAAGGGGCACACCTTAAACTAGCAAACCTTTTTATAGCAGAGGAACAAATTCTACTTCAAAATGGTATACTAAATATTAGTCTCTGATTTAAAACTTATATAAATTACTTATATAAGACGAAAGCTGTCCAATTTTTGGATTTTTTCCATTCCTACTTGTTTGGAAACAGGTTAAATAGTAATCTAAATAAACCAAAGTATATGAATAAAATAGTGTACACTTTTTAAATAATTCAGTGGTTATAAATGTATTAGAAATATTTTTAAAATTTATTAATATATTGATATTAATAATATATAACAGCCTGTTTTGTCTAGTGGTTAAGGCACAGACTAGATAGACTCCATGAGTTTTAGTCCTATTTTAGCCTTGAAAGTTGGCTGGGTGACTTTGGGCCAGTCATTCTCTCAGCTCAACCCACCTCACAAGTTTGTTGTTATGGGAAAATACGAGCATCGCGTATTGACCTGCTTGGACTCCCACTGCAGGCACCACTGCTGTATTACAAGCAAAAGCAGAACTTTTCTGACACTTGTATCTGAAGTATGCTGAAAGCCATTTTTCCAAACAATCATGCTGCACATTTTAAATGGAATATCATGATGAATGGCGGGGAATCTAAAGTTTCTAGAAGATAGTTTTCCTTAAGCACGCACAAAAACAAAATTAAAACTATTCTAATCTAAATATAGAGTACCTGCTCACTGTATTGCATTAACAAGTCAAACAATCCCAAGTTCCACCACTATGTGTGTACCATATATTAATAAGTTTCCTTGATTTAATTATCGAAACACTTTATTTTAGCTTTACTGTGCGAGGCAAAATTTGTGCTAGCTTGTACCACAGTAAGGAAAAAAGTTGTCTCTTTCATCTATCAAGGTTTGGAGAGAATAGTACCAGCGGCTTTTAGAAGTTTATTTATTTATATGCATGTTATGTAGTGGAGAAAATCAATGTAACAAAACAGAGACTACATCTTCCCCCACTCCCAAAAAACAACCCCATCATTTGACATCACCAATGTAAGGAATAGAAGCCTCCTCACCAGCATAGCCCCAGGGCAGCCCTAATATGGGAGTCACAGCATAGTAGTAAGGTAAGAAACCCCAATGTTTTATGCTCAATCAGCCTGATTGCCTCAGCAGTCCATCTTCCTAATAGTGGACTCCCTCAGTACTTTCCGCTGCCCTCCAGAAAGGCTCATTTCCTACTAGTAAAAACAACCTCTGATACACTGTCAAAGGAGCTACCTAGATTTCCCAAACTGGCCAGCAAAAATCCTAAGATTTCCCGCCTTACAGCCCTCAACTTCTATAAAAAATATTTCCTTTTCCGGGCCCCTCTTGTAAATGCAGAAACCTAATTATCGCTGAATGTGGATGAAATTGGAGGAAAGAAGTTGTGCTCCTTCAATAGTTTCCACAACTGTTGCCCATGCCAGAAGGCTCTGAAATTGATTATTTATCTATTTATTCGCTGTCTGTCTTTTGAAAGGCTCTGAGTAATTATCTGTCTTTTGGAAGGATCTGGGTAATTAACAGAAACACCACCAAACAATTCCCTCCAGATAATAAATAAGCTCCAATTGTCATTCCCTATATTATTCCAGAGACTCGCATAGAAATGTATTGTTTTTATTCTGACACATATATCCAAAAGAGGTGGAGTTTGCAATGTGGGACCATACTCATCATTTTGACAAAAGGAGTATAATCCTGCAGATGCCCTTATTGTTCAGTGTATACAGTATGTGAGACTAGTGTCCCTTTCCAACCTTTATCAAAATGTGAACTGATGGTTTAGAATTGTAATTGCAGAGAAGGAGCCAGCAACTGCTTTTGAAGCACTAGTCAGTAAATGAATCCTAAATATTTTATTGGCCAATAAAATTCTTTAAAAGGCTTGAAAATTTGAACCTCAAGTTGTTGATTATTTAAATATAACTATCCCAGAAAGCCTTTGGCAACCATAAAACTAAAGCATAAATTTTACTAGCCTATTACAACGGTGCGTAAAAGTTTACCAATCCATTTGGATTTTCAGTATTTCTACATAAATATGACCTAAAATATTAATTTGTCCTCTAACAAGTTCTAAAACTAGATAAAGGGAACCGAATTAAACAAAGGAGTCACAAACACTGTACTTGCTGATTTATTTATGGGAAATGATCCAAGTTAAATATTTATATTTTCAAAGTTAATGTCTCTTAGAATTTGTTCAAATATGTAAGTCTACAATTAATGTCATCCTCCTTTTAATTTTGTAAACTCATCCATTCGAAAGCAGCCAGAAGTCCTGCTTATGAGTTTCTAAATGTAGAATAAAAAATTCTAGGTTGCCAAGAATATAAAATTCTGCAAAACCACAGATTATGAATATACCAAGAAAATTTAGCAAAATATTCTCAGTCTGGCACTCTTCAAATGTATTTTCAGTTTTACAGTTTTAGGAGTTACAATCTTTTGAGTGCCTGCTTAGAGGTTGCTGCAAATTGAATATTAAGTGTCTAAGTACTACAAATTAGTTTAAGAATTCTATTCAAATTACTTATATAACAATTTTAACTTATCTGTAACCCATTAGTGATATTTGAGGAGCTTTGAAAAAGAATCTGTAATATTCAAACATTACAAATATAAGAAAAGTAACTTTATGAAACTGCATCCAATCTGAACTTTGCCAATAGACAAGAGGTAGTTTTCAGCAGTTCCCTTTGTTATTAATGTATCTGATTCATGTTATTCCTGGTTGGTTAAGGCCTCAAAGGAATGGACATATCGATAGATCCATGTGGTACTGTAGTAAATGCTTCTTTGAGAGATAGGATGGCACGGCACCGCCTCTTTTCAAGAGGCTTCCTTGGAACCAGCTGAAATGGATAATTTTTATCCAATCTCCAATCTTCCCTTTTTAGAGAAAGTTGTTGAGAAGATAGTCTCCAACTTCAGAGGGCCCTGGAAAAAGCAGACTATCCAGATCATTTCCAACTAGGATTTAGACTGGGGTACAGTAGTGAGATGGTATGTGTGATATTTATTGATGGTCTGTGGCCAGCTCAGGATGGGAATGGTGCATCCATCCTGGATTTCTGATTTCTTGGGAGCCTTGGATACTATCAACCATGGTACCGAATGGTACCAGAATGGTTTACAAAGAAATGGGCCAGTTGGTAGCTTTCACTGAAAAAGATTAGGAATTATGTGTGTGGCATACCCACTATACAAACACCTTGAGGTGGGAAACTATACTATGGACTCCTCATTCCTTGTTCCTTCCTTCCTCTGCATCTACTCCCCAATGGTACCAAATGGGGTAGTGAGAATGTAACATGTAAATGCACTAAAGCCTAAATATTCTATTTGGGTAGAGGGGTAATAAGCCCTGCAATATTTTTTTTACAAGGAGGCAATGGACAAGATTTGCACTGTCCACATCAATAACTTGGATGACACTCTCTGCGCTGAATTAAATAGGCATCCAATCACCTACCAATGCTGATATGAATTTCTCTCACCCAAAGAATCTTCTCCCACTGTCCTCTATTATAAAAAGAGTCTACCCATTTAAATTCAGGAATGTTACAACAAGATTTTAAAACATCCCGCTATTATATGTCTTTATATAATAAGCAAAAATAGAAAAATCAATTGAAAGGAATAGAAATTATTCATGAATGTTAAAGTGAAATTTCTTTGGCTACTTCTTCCAAATAAGCAAACAATGAAAAAAAAACCCATAATGATCACAAATTAGGAATACTCAAGGGACATTCAAAATCAACTGGATAAAATTGCTAATATTCATAAATAAATTATTTATAACTTTAAAATGCAATACTGATTAAATGTGGCTCATCTCCCAATTTAAGAAATATCTAGAAAGTTCATATACATCATTCCCACTAGGTATGTACAGAATGGGATAGACCTGAGAACTCTGGAATATTCAACTTCTACTTTGGGTAATGCTAACTCTGCCACTTGAGGATGGTATAGTGGTTTTCCATTTTCTAAACTGGAAACAATTTTAACATTCCAGAAAAAAGGACGCCACCCATCTATGATTAAATTACTTCTATGTTACAATAAAGTAACACTAAAGCAGGTACTTGCAATCAGATTTAACCTTTACCAGCAAAAAGCATCTGCCAAAGTTTCTGAAAGAAATTTCTATTCCTTATTTTTAGATCCTGAGCCACTGTGAATATATAACTTAAAGAGATAAATATCTATGTGTCTCAAATACTACATCATCGCTGAGCATTAAAATCAAGATCAGTAATAATACAGAACTTTAAGAATTAAACTTCAAAACATGCAAGCAATGTATTCCTCAAAACACTTTGTCAACTACAAAAAACTTAATTGCATGAAATTGCTTTTAAATCAAAACATGTCTGTCTATAGGGGAACAACATGCAACTTAACAGGTGGCCTTTTTAATCTGAAATACCAATATTGGCAATTGCTATAAACTATTTATAGTAAATATTTCCTGTATCTGTGATTCTGTGTTTGTTTTTTATTACTTTAAGCATATACAATGCTGCAAATAAACTTCTGCATACTTTTTTCTCCCAAGATCTCATCCAGTTGCTAAGCTAAAATGGAAGATCCATAAAAAAGAGATCCACTTGTATGCATGTTTAGATTAGAGCAAGTTACTTAACCAATATGAAGAATGAGTTACAATTCTGAAGATGAGCATGCTTGCCACTAGCTATGAAAAATTCCGTACCTTTGTAAAAATATTTCCAATTGCTCTATTTACAATTTACGACACTTTAAGGCAAACTAAGGCTAACATGTTTCTGCATAACTCTTAAAAATACAAGTTTATGTATACAGTGGCTTTGTAATTAACTGGGGAAATGATATTAATCTTGGCCCCTGAGATTTAAGTGTATTTGATCTAATTTTGAAAGTTTTCTATGAGTGATCACTTCGAATTTTTAGTAAGAGCCAAATATTATTTCTGAGGAAGCCTATATAAGAAGAATAATGAGCACAAACACAAGGGATGTATGTTTCTGGCTCTATCTATATATCCAGAGGAAAGCTTATCCTCGAGAGATAAAAGTTCTGAAACCATAGGACTCATCTTCAGATTAAAATACAGGTAGACCTCAACTTACGACAATTGAGCCCAAAATTTATGTTGTTGAGTGAGACATTTGTGAAGTACGTTTTGCCCCATTTTACGACCTTTATTGCCACAGTTGTTAAGTGAATCATTGTAGTTGATAGTAACCCGATTGAATCTGGCTTCCCCATTGACTTTGCTTGTCAAAAGGTCGCAAAAGGGGATCACGTGATTTTGGGACACAGCAATGGTCATAATAAATATGAACCAGTTGCCAAGCATCTGAATTTTGATCACATGATCATGGGGATGCTGCAAAAGTCATAACTGTGAAAAACGGACATAAGTTCCATTTTTCAGTGTCGCTGTAACTTTGAATGGTCAATAAATGTTGTAAGTCAAGGATTATCTGTACTGCCAGCTGCAAGAAAGAAAGGGGCTGTGTAATCATAATCTTAAATATACTTAATGTGATTACACAGGCCCATTCTGTTTGAAAGTCTCATTCAATTTAACAGAACCAATTAAACACTTCTATTATGTTTTGTTTAAATTTTTACATTGAAATTCACACCTTGTCAAAATGGTAGAGCAAAAAACTGTAAACATAAAATAAACCCAACATTTGCAAAAAGCCAAAGTAACCTATGATCAATATTGTGAAGAACTTTGGCTCCTGAAAATCATCCTTAAAATTTGTCCATGCAATTAAACACGTGTGTGTAATTGCTGTTGGAATATTGGCATTTCTGTTTCCATATGTATGCACATTACAATAAGTAGCAGAATTTTGTGCTAAAGATAATCTGAAGCAATATCCTGCGATGCAAAAGGTTCAGATGTAAACTGTTTTCATTCCTTGAGCTTTAGATATTTACTTGTAGTTCAAAATATTTCAGCGTAATGATAAAATTCTAAAAAAGGAAACAGAAGCAAACAACAAAATACCTGCTGCCAGAAACAAGGATTAGTTTTCCAACCCAAGGCTTAAGTGTGGTAAAAACAACTTAGTTTACCTCCCCCACTACATAACTGTTTATTTGTAATTTCTGAATAAAACACACTTGATTTGCATAATACAGTGAGCCTATACTATCGTTTATAAAACATTTAGAGCTGCTGTCATACAACATGCTAGGAAAAAACAAACCAACTGTATTATGGCTTAGTCCGTGATACAACTATTTCTGATCAAACTGCCCAGTGAAATAAACATCAATGCTTTATTCAAACTATCTGAATTAAAGACATTAGTACAAAATTATATCAAGATAAAATGGAATATATTCTGTGAATTAAATTTCAAATGGTGGAGTAGTAAGGAAAACTTTCCCAAACAAGTGCAATTCAAATTATATTTATTTCTTTAATTTCTAAGTCTGCCCACTAACTTACAACTGTTAGTTTACCCAGAATTAAAACATTAAGGTTATAAACAGTAAATAACATTGGGAGCGTAACACCCAGACTTGGAAATAATCTGACTGGAAACACACCAGATCAGTTTCAGAAATCTACCTATAACAATTTTTGCCTCATTTCCTCAAATAATCCACATTTGTTATTACTGTAGCTAGCTCACAGTTCATCAATATAAAGGTAAATTACCGGTGGTAAGAACAATATTCATTCTTAGATTTTTTTCAATCTTGTGGAGTTCATAGTTTCACTGATGAAACTTCAATAATGATGAACATAATTCTGATTATGAATTGGATAATTCATAATCAGAATTATGATTCCACCACAGGAATGCATTTTTAAAATTTATAATATTAAATAGTGACTAGTTAATTTTCATGAACCGAATTTTCTTAAATCATGAAACCACCAATATTTCAATGTTTTATTTAATGCCCTGAGTACCAAAATCTTAAAAAGAATCCCAATTCCTTATTGGTTCACAAAGAGTTTCTATACTTCTTTGAAAGTATACATTGTTTCTTAGCTCTAAATGTATTTTAGTTTTGTAAAGTTCTGCCTTTCCAAACGTTACTAGATCACAGAAGTTTATATAAGATTTTTTAATTTTATTAATACAGTCTAGATTTTTTAATATTTATAAATATTTTCTAGGTTATCATTTCTGATAGTATCTCTCATTTGAGGGAAAACACGCAAATTCACTTTTTTAACCAACAAAAGTTGCACTGTTTTACAACTGACTGAATCTTTTACAAATAGTTCCTTGCCAGCTTAGAGTTTTTAAAATCTCATTTTCATGCAATATACGGTATTTAGTTTCGGTCACCCTCATTTTATGTTATTAGCTTGCACAAAACATTATCAGCCTGCAGATACTATGCTTTCACATTTCTTTAAAAAACATTCAAGACTGGTCCTTGAGAGATTTTTTCTATGCTGCAGTTGGCTTCACAGTTAATTAAACCAACGAGTATTGTGCACATCCATGAAGTCACCAGGAGGTAAGCATGATTCAAAGAAAAGATTGCCTTATTGCTCTTCCCGCTGTCATGTCATCATCCAACACTTCAAGTTTGTTAAGCCAGAATTTCTTATAGTGGACTTCTTTAGTAAACCTTTAGGTTTTTAAAAAATAGGTGCACCAAAGCTGAATTATAGAAATCACAGATCCTAAGCCAAAGCTTTATTAGATCAATCTAACCACCCTCTATCATAAAATAAATCACATAAAGAAGAAGATATATTACTATTCCACAATTTTTATTATACAATCCTAAAAAAGTTCTTCACTAGAATTTTCTTCTCAAACAATACACTGCCTTATTTTGGAGGAGGATCAGAAAACAATGCACCAAAGGCATCATTAGATCTGAGGGAATGGTCAAAATTGCTTGTAAGTGCATATAGGGTAGCTATTGAACACCATGATCAATACTGCCATATAACAGCAAATCTAGGACACAGCCAAATACTTGACTATTTTTAATTATATGAATACAATATAAACAGATGATCGATTTAGAGACTTTGAAATCCTGGAAACCCAACATTTGTACTGTAAATTGGTAACCAGAGTTTCAGTTTAGTTTAAGAAAACTGAAAAATGCTCAGGGCATAATCAAGACAAGATTACAGAATTTGTTCAAAATGCTTCAAGGAATCACAAAATTGTATACTAAATATATGGATTCCAGAGTGAAGAAAACAAGAATCCCTCATGGGGTAGAAATGAACGCATAAAACTTGCTATTCTGTACCTAAAGCATACTGTGGTGTAGGAGGTCATTCTTTAGAAGTCAGACTTCATTTTACAGAAGCAGACCTCAAACTCTTGGAATGCTAGCTAGGGATAACAGAACTGTAAAACAGCACATCTGAAAAGTAAAAGACTGAAAGAGGATTTCAGTGTAAGAACCCAGCAGTCTGTCCCTTTTAAGCCCTCCAATATACAGCTTACATTCAGCAGAAGCAAAACAAAGCTGGAAAAAGTAAAGCATTGGAAACAAGATTAAGACAGAGGTTGTCTACATAAATAGCCCTCTGCACCTACAACTCATTTGGGACATTATTAATGTACCACTCACAAGAAGTATTATGGCAAGGAAAGTTTCAGTAACAGTTCCAAGGGGAAATCTTTTTCCTCGGGGTACAAACTCCCAAATGAGAAGGTTTCTCAAATATCAGGCTCACCTGATTCATCACACCAGGCATGCACTAGAAGTCAAGAAACCTATTCTCCATATTATTATTTAAACAAGAACACAATCATTCATTACAATACAATGTTCTTAACCATTGGTACCTGAACCTTGAGATGTTTCTCTAAGTAGGACTAAGTAGGATTTTATATTATATAAACTTATTTGTGAGCAAATTTAATTGAATTCAGTGGACTTTATTTTATAAATATAAAGTGGATTATGGTGTTAAACATGTTTCACTATTTTTTCATTTTTTGAAACAAGAAAGCCAACAGTGGCATAATATTTTATTATTCAGCCAGATATTTAATTTTGTTTGAAAGACTCATAGCTTCCTCTAGTTAAAACTTTATTAAGTTGGTAAGTTTATAATGCAAACCGTCCCACAACATTATTTGCCAGACTATGTATCTAATCAAAATAAACTGCTACCGGTATTTAAAAATAACTCCAGGTAAGTTAAAATGAAAGAGCCAGTTTGGCCTATTAGTTAAGACATCAAGCTAGAAACATGAAAACAGAGTTCTTGTCCCATCTCAGCCATGCAAGCCAGCTGGGTGACCTTGGGCCAGTCACTGTCTCTCAGCCCAACTCACCTCACAGAGTTATTGTTGTGGGGAAAATAGGAGGATGAAGATGTGATGGATATGTACTCCATCTGAGTTATTTATAAAAAATAATAAAGGTAGGATACAAATAAACAAAACAAAACATTTATAAATAAAAGCAATCAATATGGTTATTATTAGTACAGCACAAGACAAAAACATTGCTTGCTTCCTTCTGTTGGGTTAAAGACTAATCCAAATATTTATCCAACAATAATAAAGGATCATTGGGGCATCTGCTTTTTCCTTAGCTTATTAAAACTTTGGCTGATCCAAGTTTCTGATTAAAACTCTGCCTTGAAGAAGAAATCAATTCACGTTTCCCCCCCCCCCCACCCCCGGTCGAGACACACAAAACTTGAAACTCTTCTACACGACCAATGTGCTTGAAGCTTTCTTTGCACTGCAGATGCAGGAGATATAATCCTTTTTCCGTAGCAAAAGGACTTTGTAATGGGAAAAGGATAAAGAGTTCTCGGAGGCGGTTTTACCAGAGAAGAAACACAAGGGACCCGGCAAATCAGTGCAGAGTTTTTACATTGTTGTGTTAACGCGCGGTTCCTTCGCCCTGCAGGTTGTATGACACAAAGCTTTCTCCGGAAAGTCTAGATTTTCTAAAAAGAAAAAGGAACAACAGCGAAGCGGGGGGGGGGGCGAGAGAGAAACCCCCCCGCCGGTTCTAATTCATTCTTCCTCCGCCGGGGCAACTAGATTAGAGGGAGAGCCTGGAAGTGCTGTCCGCTTCACGGGGGGACTGACTCGGCGTGAGTGGCGGGGACCAGGGGCTGCCTTCGTGCCCTCTCCGCCACTGCCCAGAGCCCATCAGACACGGGTTAATTCGCTCCCCTACGAGCCCCCAGCTCCTACGCAAAGCAGGCCCCGCAGGCCAAGAAAAGGGGGGACTGAAGGCGCTCGCCGTGGCACAGCCTCCACCTCCAGGCCTGCTGCCCAGGGCAAAGAAGAGGGGCTGCCACTGCCGCAGCCTGCCAGGCTAGGCCGCAGGGCCCGCCATTGGCCGTCCCGGCGCACCTTGGTTGGAGCGGCAGCGGCGGGTGGGAGGAGAGGAGAGGAGAGGAGAGGAGAGGAGAAAGAGAGCCGCCTGCCTGCCTGCCTGCTTCCCGCGGAGCCAGAAGCTCGCCTTCGCGTCCTCCTTCCCCCCCCCCTCGGGGCTCACTCACCGCTCTCAATCTCGTTGCCCTTCTTGGCGGTGGCGGCGTTCCCCATGGCCGGACCGGGGCGAGCAGAGAGGTCGGGGCTGCGCCGTCCGTCCAGAGGGAAGGGCGGGAATCCCGAGTGCGGGTCGAGCGGCGGCGCGGCGCTTCGCTTGGCGCGGACCGGCCCCTTCCCTCCCCTCCCCTCCCCTTCGCGCTCGGCTTTTCCCGCTATCGGTCTTCCTCTTCCTCCTCTCTGCTCGAGTCGGGGTGGGGGGTGGGGTCTCCCGGCGGCCTCAGGGAGCAAGGAGGCGGCAGCGAAGAGCGCTGGCTGGTTTGTCCGCTTGCCGCCGTCCCTCCCTCCCTCGCTCGCTCCCTCCCTCCCCAGCTCACCCACGACGGAAATGACGGCCGCCGAAGCGCCTCCTTCTTCGGAGTCGGCTCCTTTACCTCCGTGCCCGACGCTCGCGAAAACCCTCCGGCGCCTCGGCCTGGGGTGCTGCAGGGGCCCCAGGAAGGCTTCTGAAGGCCACTTTCCTAAGACTGCTTGGCGGGAGCTGAGCAATTCTGGTTGTGTTTTGGTCCCCTGCCCGAGTTAGGTGGAAAGCAGGTGCCATCCCTACAGAGCAACCTCTCCGGCTTCTTCGCACATTATGCACCCGCCGACAGACCCCGGTTTTGCTCTGACTGAAAAATAGTCGCCGCTTACCTTTAGGTTCAGTACCTCACGCCGGCTACTTTCCTAAAGTAGCTAGTTTACTATTGCATTTAGGCTTACTGGAGAATGAGTCCCAGTGGACTAGGAGGGGCTCTCTGCTCTTAAGTAATATGAAAAGAAAAAAAATCGGAAAGTACCGCTAAATATCTCTGCTGAGGAGAAAATTGTCGCTTTCCCTGCTGTGCGACTTCGGAATAAATGAGTTCGCGTTGCCGCCAACCGTGTACTATCTGCGTGTGTGGAAATAATTATCACAGAAACTTTATGAGTAAACATGCATTGATTTGGGTTAAGTGGCTGCAATCTTGCATCGCTGTCTATAGTTGGAGATAGAGACCTAAACAGAACCAAGACAAAAATACATGCTGGCTAGACATACAATGTGAGAATAAATGTTCAGCCAGCTAGAACATTGATTGATTTGGTTTATATTCTGCTTTTTATTCTGATACTTAAGGTAGTAGAGTTCCCATCTTTTTCCCCACAACAGCCCTGTGAGGTGGGCTGGGCTGAGAAAGAATGAGTTTCTGTGGCTGAGGATGGATTTGAACCTTGGTCTCCCTATAATCAGCACACTAAGTTGCTCTGGCAAAACACACTTTAAGATAAGGACATATGAGAAGTCTAATAGAGTTCAAATGGGATTGCTGCCAAATACCAATGGTGGCATTTTTAACTAACAATGCTACTTTCAGATAGATTACTGAAATGCGGAAGATGCTTTCAAGTAATAATTTTCAAAGGTAAGAAGCATGCTCCACTCTTTTTGTTAATTCCAGCTAAAATGCTCTAATTCTAATAATCAGTGATCTATACCCATCCTCCCACATCTAATCCTGGGTATATTTTTATAGGACCAAATATAATTCAGTCTCTTCCACTAACTAGAATCAAAACTAGCATTCTGATAAAAGAAGGCCAACTTGATCTCTTCTGTTGCGAAGGACAGAGGGGGGAAAAGCTGCTGAGAATTTGCCTCATCCTTTCTGACCATATTCAAGGCTAAACTCCTGCGGATTCTTTTCTGTTTGGAGAATTAAAGAGTGGTGCACTCTGGCCTCAGCCAAGAAGGCAAAGATAACCAATTGTTATTGAAGAAAAAAGTATCAAGATTGTTCCAAACTGGATGTGATATGTTACTTTGTTTTTAAGCTTGAGGATACGCTCTACATTTAACTTATGAGAGTTGCTGAATACAGTAACTGTGATTGCAGAAGACATATAAGTCAGAGACATATAACTCGGATACTAATACAATAGTGTAGTATGTGGAAACACACATTAATGCTAGCTGAATGAAGGAAAATACAATGCCTGGTTTCTTGAGCTGTGCCTGGTATCCCATTAACTATTGTACAGTGAGTATTCCTGAAGATTCATAGTTTACTCTCCTTTCTGACTGGCCAGTTGTAGTCATGATTCAGACCCTGTAGACAGTGCTTCAGACTGATGTTTTATGGCTACCAGCATGTTTTGAAATGGAGTGCCTACTATCTTATAGTAAGGATGTACAGGTATGTCTCACTTAACAACTGCTGTGATTAATGACATTCAAAATTACAATTTCAGCAGCATCCCACAGTTATGCAATCACCATCTGCATGCTTCACAAGTGGATTTTGACAAGCAGAGTCAATGGAGAAGCTGGCAGTAAAATCTTAAGTCCAGTGAGGTGGGGTTTTTTTGCAGGGGGCATGGCAGCCCAAAGGGCAGGGAATAGGCAGTTGGGGGGAGTTGAAAGGGAGGTAGCCCTTTACCTTGGAAGAATCAAGGTTTGGGGCTGGCAGGGACAAAGTTGGAAATGGTTTGGATTGAGGTGGGTCCTCAGCTATTGACTAGTGGTTGGCAACGTGGAGTGCAGGGATTACCGTCACTAATCAATGCAGTCAAAGTGACATTGCACTTTGTAACCACATCCCTTAGTAATGGAAATTCCAGTCCCAACCATGGTCATAAATTGAGGGCTATAGTACCTGTGTTTATGGATGGGCTTATCAGAACCATCTGGAAAATAACACATGAATTCATCTGCAAATAAGTTCCAGTGTACCACAGATTTATTCTCCATATCTCCTTTATAAAGTTCATTGTTACATCAATTAATGAATTAAGTAATGAAAACATTTTAATGTCATTTTAAGAAGTTTAATGAAATTAGGAATCTCAGCTTGCACTCAACATTTCCAGCACTGGATTTTATTTTTTTTTGTGGCACATTACATTTGTGGTATTTTTTTTTGTTTCTTACAACTTTAAACTTAGGTTCTTCAAAAATTACAAACTGTACAGTATTCCAAATATTTCAATGAATGTGAAACATGCTATCCTTTCTTTTATTCTTTGAAAAAAATATTTTATCTTTTAACTTCAATAATTTCAAAAGAGTATTCCCTTTGGAAAGTCATAATACTTTTATGTAAAAACAGAAGTCTTTACTCAACAATATCCAGGTATATATTTTATATTTTGTGAAGAGATAAACATTAAATGTAACATACACGTTAGCTAGAAGAATTTTATCTATCAGTGCTTCTCTGTGTATGATGCACTAATTTATGATTATAGTTTTATTTCACAAATTCAAGTAAGAGCCAAGTATCACTGGAACACTGTTTATGCATACATAAGTCATCTATTTGAGACAGATGGCTTTACAAATTAAAGTAATAAACCAACCTGTTTTCCAACAAAAATTCTTTTTTAAAAAAATAAGAGGAAAGGGAAAAAAAACATTTTCCTAACATCAGACGCTTTTGAGGTGGTTCTCAATTTCTTTGAAAACGCAGTTCTTTCACACCTCCATTGTCACTGAATAAAATGTAGGTAGGCAACAGACAAAATTGTGGTACATATTTTTGAACTGTGAAAAAAAGAAGCACAATATGTCTCACCAGGTGATCAAAATAAGATTTTACAGAAGTACTGAAAAATGGAACACCTGATATATTTTTCTTGTTTTCAGCTTCAAGCTCAGTAGTAGTTGTTTCAGCAAGCAATATTTCAAAAGAGATTCTTCTATATCAGACATGTCAAACTCGCGACATCATGTGATGTTGCGCAACATATCGGGATGGTTTTACCATTGCTGGCAATGGGGTGGGCGCGGCTTCCAGATGACATGTCTGGCCCACGGGCCGGCAGTTCGACACCCCTGATCTATATTATCCATTTTCGTGCTTAGCAATTAGAAATGATACTTCCCAAGATGCTTGCCTCACTTCAGCCAATACTTGATGAATTTTTTCACTAAAATGCAAATCTATGTATTTTCACTTTTAGCAAGTTGAACAACAAAAATTCCTTCACACCTCTTAGTTGGGGAACTCCTGTTGTATACATTCCAACTCTTCTCTAATTCCTGATTCTTATTATACTATGGTCCCACAAGAGACCTATCAGATGGGTGGGATGAATTTTTCAAAATATTCAGACTGTAAACTTTTCTGTGGAAATCAAATTACTCATATACATATTCTTTTTCTGCACTTTCTTCAAATAGTAGCTTATTTACATCCTCTACCTCAGGGGTCCCCAACCTCCGGTCCGTGGACCGGTACCAGGACGCGGCATGCCAGCAACCGGTCCTCACAAAGAGCAAAGCCCCATCCGTGGGATGCAGGCAGCACACAAAACCATGCACTCTCCAGTCTGCAGAAAAACCTTTCTCCACAGAACCGGTCCCTGGTGCCCAAAAGGTTGGGGACCTCTGCTCTACCTTACTCCAGTTCAGTAACTTTAATTAGTGATTCTAACTTCAGAATGTTTAAATATATCAACTGTCCAGCAATAGCAGCATTTTCTTTTCTTCCAGTATGCTTTGCTGTTTTCTCTATGAAGAAATAATACTATTACTACTTTTCTTTAATTTATTTAATTTATTTTAAATTCCTGACATTATGCTTAAGGACACTCCTACTGGTCCTTGCCATACTCTCTGCCCCACGTAATCTCTGAAAAAATGTAATTAAAAATAACAACAGGTAATTGTTATGCGGAAAAGCAAAGTCTCAGAATCTTCATTTCTAAGAAAGAACTCCGTAAATATTAGGAAGTAAAAGTGGCAAGTGGTTAAAGACTAATATTGTATTTGGTAGTACACCAAACTCCCCCCCCCCAAAAAAAAACAACCAGTCTCACTGTAGCATAACTTGTATACAATTGTATTTTGTATATGTAATACAAAGTGTATTTTCTCTACAGCCAAAAATCAGCATAAACACTGGTAATATTAACTACTTAAAAAAGCTATGTTATGTTCATTCACCAAACTATGGCTTGAATTATTTTTTTGTGCCTTCAAGGCAGTGTTGACTCCTAGTAATTGCCTGGTTAAGTCCCCACCACTTTCTTGGCAAAATTTCAGAAGTGGTTGGCCATTGAAATCGACAGAATTATTTAAGAAGTTCATATGAGGGAGAACCAAAATCTGAATGGACATGCCTGCTAGATATGGACTTGGTTGATTATAAAATTCAATTATTTCCTTTTCAGAAAAACTGTACAGTGTACAAACTTCACACTGCCTGTTGCTGAGGAAGGAAATAAATTCTTCTAGGCATGCACTACAAGATAATGTATTGGAGACGGAGTTAAAAATCAATGAGCTAAGCTAAGATCTCTGGTTTTATACCAGTTAGACTCAATTAATAGGGCAAAAATACCAGTTTTCATTTAGTCTGACCAATCTGAAAATATCTACTCTAGAGTATTTCTTTTTGTTTTCAGATGTTTCACATTAGAAGAGGTATACCCTGGGATAATGGCTGCATTAAAGAACATACACATTATGCTTTATTTTAGACAATATCATTAATTCAGGTCAACAAAGTAGGAATTTCACAAAACAAGCAAGCAAGTGTAATCCTCACCTAACCTTCAAATGTAACACAACTAGAAAGAAGAACAAGAAGGGGTCAATTTGTTCTGAGACGCTCAGAAATCATCTTTAGCCACAGCCTAGACATATAAATCAACCTCTTGCAAATGGCAATGAGAAAGAAAAGACTCAACAAATAATTGGATGGATCCAAATGAGAAAGTAAATTATTTAGATTGAAAAAGGTTGGCTTAAGGTCAGAAGCTTCTAAGTTTCTGTTGGACTTTCTAAGTTGAGGCTGTTATAGAGTGTGTGATTGGGACAAGCCCTATTTTTTCACACCAGGACTAATTAATTACTTGAGATTCATTGCTGTGATTTTGCATAGTTCCTACCTTAGCAAAATGTCTGCTGTGTTAGAAGGTAAAAGCCGTCATATAAAAATCCAAATGCAGAATGAAAATGAAAGACATACCCATTGCTTCTGTAGAATCCTCTTTAGTGTGCTCAGGGACTGTACTGGTAGCAATTCCTATATGCAATGAGGATACTCAACTTTATTGCAAGTATATTTTCAGCCCATTACATACACTTGCCATTTTGACCATACAACTCAGACATAGGTAATACTAATAACTCAATAGCTATAGAATAAAAACACTTCTACAATACTTCCTCTTAAGGCAGTGGTTCTCAACCTTTTTAATGCCGCGACCCCCAACCGGTCGTAAGTCGAGGACTAAACCGGTCGTAAGTCGAGGACTAAACCGGTCGTAAGTCGAGGACTTTCCCTGCCCAGGAGCGCCACGCATGCGTGGTTCCGCCCCCTGCGCCGGCCGAGGTGTAGCTGGCAAGCGGCAAAGACGGAGCAGGCCGACCACCAGCTGGCCCAGCCCAAGGGAGGTAAGGCACCCACCGGAAAAGGGGAAAAAAGTGGCGGACAAAAAAAATGGCGGACAGCCTTGCTTGCTGACCCCCGTGAAATGGTTG
Organism: Protobothrops mucrosquamatus; assembly: GCF_001527695.2. NCBI lineage: Eukaryota > Metazoa > Chordata > Lepidosauria > Squamata > Viperidae > Protobothrops > Protobothrops mucrosquamatus. The sequence goes on along the minus strand of NW_015387939.1, from coordinate 259,981 downwards.
ATCGACCCCAAATGGGGTCGCGACCCATAGGTTGAGAACCGCTGTCTTAAGGCCATCTAAGTGGTATGAATTCTGATCCTTCCATGCAACATTTGATCTTCCTGCATCAAGAAATGAAGACAAAAGTAAAAGCAAATAACAACTGCTATAATGTAGTCTGCAAACTAGTGCAAACATTGATGGAGACATTCCTTTCCTGTTAATATAACCTATTGAAATAGAGAAGCTTACTATAGTTAAGGAGATACACAAATGAATGCACAAATATTTTAAGCATTGCTAACTGAAATATGTTCAAGGGAAATTATATGAAACTCAAGTTCAAGGACAGGATGTTCCCAAGTATCTGTTGATAGACGAAGGATCTGCATGGCTTCATAATCCAGCAACAATATAAGGTTTTTCTTTGGGATCAGAGAGCATGCACTACCTTTAGGTAGTGGAGCATTCTATTCTATTCTGTTCTGTTCTGTTCTGTCCTGTCCTGCCCTGCCCTGTCCTGTCCTGTCTTGTCCTATCCTATCCTATCCTATCCTATCCTATCCTATCCTATCCTATCCTATCCTATCCTATCCTATCCTATCCTATCAGTAAATAGCTACAGGCAAGAGTGGAGAAGCACTGGCTCTTAACTTTCAGAAATCCTGCCAAGGAAACAATCCCTGAAGCTGAAAGTCATTTAGCTGCATACATCTACTTACGGTACTCCTTGCTGGCAGATAGTGGGAAAAGGCTAAAGCACTGACATGAGAGTATAGGAAAGCATACAAAAGTTAGACAATTAGAATAGCGCTTACACCATGGGAAGCCTTTTGTCCTAAACAAAACAACCTCAGGACCCATTTACTATTGAACTCACTCTACCTCCACTGTATATTATTGTGGAATATGCATTTAGGATGCTGAAAATGCATTTCCGTTGTCTATAAAAGATTGGGGAGTAGTAAGAGGAATTTGATACGTTTCCAGAGAAGGCAGCCAAAGTCATGATGATGTGTACCTGCACTCTAACACAGTCTTGAGTAAGAGTCTGCTTATCATGCCTGCAAGTCAACAGCAAATAAAGAAAGCTGTTATAGATTTATCACTGATCCTTCAATGTCAGTAGTTCCCCTGCATTTCAGATAGAAGTAGCCATTTCCTTAGTAGTGATTAATAATGTCTTCTAGCATCACCAGCTATTGCTGGTGCAATTAAAGCCTATCTTTGTTACTGTTATATTGGCATAGTAATTGTTGGATGATGCTGAAGTATGCTGTAAATAATTGGTGGGTAACAGTCTATAGAATCAGAAATATCTATATTCAAGATATATTTCCATGTCTACAATTGTAAGTTATGCATCTAGTGGCTGACATCACCTGATGGATGATTCCATTTCTCTTCTGCATGTGCATATACAATAAAATTATTTTTACATTTAGGAAACATCAACAGCTTTTAACAGACAATGTGAAAACTTCTTCCAAAGAAATGCCAAAAAATTGGAGCATGTATGTGCAATTGGTGCTGCATCATATGAGTTCCATTAAATAGAAGATTGTGTTATTTAACCAGAAACTCTGCAAGAGGAATTCTGCAAAATAATAAGTGAGTTGTTCTGATAATGAAGAGCAGCATTTACAAGTCTTCTGTCTGAAATATTTATTTTTCATTGATTAACTATCAACTATCCTTAGTATTTTGGACAGGATTAGACAGGAGATCACTGGCATCTCATCATCATATCTGCTAGTCCCTAGTTTGAATTTTCCAAACTGTTTACAAAAATAGCATTATAAAAATAAATTGCAGCAATCCAAACTAGAACACAGAGAATTTATTCTCTTTTGAGATTAACATAGAGATTCATAGTGGTTTTTTTCCAGTTTTGTCATAATCTGTTATGTGAACCTACTCAATTATAGCTTATTGAATGCATCATTTTTAATGTAACAGGTGGATCCAATTTATCTATTCATTAGCAGGTTGCTAATGGTTGGCAAAGGTTTTCAACTTTTGATTTTGCAGGAGGAAAAAGGGTTTGCTTCCTACATAGAATCTACTTTTAGAGCAGATACAGGGTAAGACCTAATGGGGAAAAAAAATGAAGCTAGTGTGGAGCCTGGTAGATCTGAGTATTAGGAATGGTAGCTTTTTTTTTAAATAAAGAAACTTAAGCTTTTATTGATCTAAAATTGACCTGAAAGGGCAATAAATAAATACCTTTAAGGACCCAGTTTTATTAACACTTTAAGTTAATTTCAATTTCTTGGAAGCAAATAGAGTCAAGTTGTTAAATTATTTATTTGCGTGCTCATCCTGTGGCTGATCTTATGCACCGTGGTTGCTTTAACAAGCAACCTAATCTTGCAATCCTAAACATGTTTACTTACAAGCAAATCCTACTGAGCTTATTGTTAAATATAAGGTTGCAACTTTAGTATTTAAAGAACAGGAACACTTTTGCTTTCAGTCCCTTATGACTCTGCTTGGCAATCTTTATAACTTGAGTAGTCTTCCGAGCAGGTGGAGGATTGTGTTCACAAACAGAATATGTCATAGGCTGTGTTCAACTGGGCCCTTGTCCTTATATGACCTCACATGAACTAATGCAAGTCTTCAGGCTTTCAGAATTTATTTTGCTGTTTTTTTTAATTACAGCACTGAGCGCTGTACTTGTTGCCTGGTACAAAACATTAGATTGTGTTATTACAACAGGATTACCGTTTATTATTTTAAACGTGGTTTGTTCAATGTCTCTGATTTTTTACTGTACATTTGCACAACACATTGAACCATAAACTAATGACACAGAGTATGTTCACATAATACACTTGCTTAGATTGTGGTTCCACATTTCATGACTATACTCTAAATGAGTTCTGAGATCAAGAAATCATTTTAAATACCAGTACCGAACCAAATTAACTATTCTACCCAAAAATCCTTAACTAGCTATTCCAAGATTTTGTCATTTCAAAAGAATCATCAGTGATAAGGAATGCTTTACTATCCATATCCTTAAATCATTTAGATAATTCTGTCAGTCAATCTATTGAGTTTTCCTTCCCCCCTCCACACAATTCAGCTTTACCCACTACCCACACACCCCAAATAATAAATGTATTATACATCTGTCACTAGAGGAAACTGATCTTATTTTTCAAATACACGCAAGAAAGAATGTGATATTGTAGTTATTTTAAAGAGATTAAAATCATATTAAATCATTCATTTATATGTACACACACACACACACACACATACACACACACTTCTCCCAACATGGGAGAAGAAAAAGAAAAGGAATTGCAATTTGTTTTTATTTTCCGATCAGCTCGGAAATTCCTTTAATAGTTGCTTAAGATTGTGGGAGTTAAGCAATATTTGGTGAAGATCATATACTGTATAGCCTTGAAGTTGGTCCCTTTAAATGTCTATGTTCTGTTTGGTTGCCTAGGACAACTTTTGTAAACACTAGTGAACCTACATGTGGCCTTTAAAAAAGCTGGGAACTGAGTCTGATGGGAAAGGCTAGGTCATTTCAGAGCAGTTGGAATCAGACTGTGAGTATTTACGTAGAAGTGAAGATAGTGAGGCTTTGATGCTTTCATATACTTAGTTCGTACTTATGGATTTTAGTTTCCAGTAATCAACCGACAATTCAATATACAGTATAGTGAATTGAATGCTATATAATTTCTACTAAATATAGTACTGGAAACAAGATATTACTTTCAGAAATCTGAAAGCATTAGAAATCTCCTAGCATAGGAAAATATTGTCTTTGTCAAGTAGATTTCTGATAAGTAAAGAAGATTTCAGAGCCTCTTTACATAGACTTTTATTTTTTCATCAATTAACATAAAAACAAATAAACTGATGTTTTCAATTTTTTGAAGGTTGATGTTTTGCCATTCATAGTTTAAGCCATGCAGTTATGATACTACAGACACGTAAGGGTGAAGAACAATGTTAGGAAGAAGTATTCAAAACTGCTGAAGTGTTGGCATTTCTAAATGAAATTAATCAGTAAATTGGAGGCTTTTGAAATTGGTTTTAATTTATTATGTATTTCCCCAACGCTCTGTATTTTGGTCATAGTTTATTCAGTTCCTTGTCATATATAAATATAAATACTATATATTTTTCTCTTTTGAATTTACTTCAAATATGGCCTCATTTTCTTTTTAATTTGATTTTGGAATTGCTGGCTTGTGAATTTTGAAATGCTAAATATTAAAGGCAGTATAGGAGATGGAATGGAAATTAAGATACCACCATATGTTGATGATGCAGAATAATTCACAGGCATGCCAGAGCATTATCCTTATCCTTATTTCATTAAAAAGAGAATTTTGTAGATTTAATCCTGTATACTTTCAGGAATTTAATCTTGTATACTTTCGGGCATCATTTTAAAGTGCAGTGATTGGTTAGAATTAAACATTCATAAATCAGCTCCTCTTTCAATTAATCTGGAATGTTATTATTTGAGATTACTGAATTCTTGGCAGATATGCGGATCCAGGACTATTTTAGTATAAATTTTAATTCCTATGCTCAGCATCATTCATTCATTCATTCATTCATTCATTCATTCATTCATTCATTTTGTATGACTTCCTGATCACTATGAAACTCTGGATTTAAAAACTAAAACAAAAATCCTTAACAACACATTGTGTTGGAGGCAACTCACTTTCTCAGAGATCTTTCTAAAGGCTGATAAAATCAGGCTCAAATGAATTTAGGGGAAAATATTATTCCCTTTGGCAGGTGCAGTGACAGAGAAGGCATGCCTCCTGAGTCCCATAGAATAGCCTATTTAATTGATGGGATCCTGTCAGCTATTGTCAGATGAGTATGATAATTAGAGATGTTCCTATAAATATCCAGGCAATGTGTCACAAAGGGTTTTATAGGTGACCACCAGCACCTTGAGTCGCACTTGGAAGGCAACATATGCAGACTGAGTATTAGAGGTATTACTAAGGTCTACCAAGATTTATTTGTGTTGATGCATTTTAGACAAACTGTAGCTTTTAGCTTGTCCTCAAGGGCAATCCCATATAAAACACACTGCAACAGTCTACAAGGTGACTAAAGCGTGAGTGATAATGAGCAGAGCCTTCTGATTTTGGAATAGATGCAATTATCTCACAAGAGGATTGTGTAAGAAAACTTATTTCCAAGCTATGGCTATCACCTTCTCTTCAAGCAGGAATTGAATCTCTCCAGGAGCCCCCAAATAACAAACCAATTATGTCTGGGGTAGTGTAACCTTCTCCAGAACTAACACTGAAATATATCCATAGGGATTCAAATTCTACAGCTACTTGTTTTTGCTAGGGTTGAACCTGAATCTCTTCCTCCCCATCAAGACTCCCACAGAATCCAGATAGTGAGATAGAACCCTGACAGCATTGTGTGGTTAGCCTAACATAATGATGATACCTTATCCTGTACTGACAAATGACGTTATCCAATAGCTTCATGTTGATGTTAAATTGGAGCAGGAGAGACAGTGGAACTCTGAAGCATCCCACAAAGAAAGGTCTAGGGCTAGACTTCCATTGACTGGGAGTGTTGACTAGAACTGGCCCTGAAAGGAGAGCCACTGCAGCCCAATACCCCCTACTCCTAACTGTTTTAAGACTGTTGAGAATACTATGATTGATTGTATTGAAGGCTGCCAAGGGACCAAAGGGAGACAGGCTAGAAGCATTAACTATGTCTAGACCTAAAACTTGACTGAAAGAGTTCTGGATAATCTGTTTGCTCCAGGCACACTCTGATGCTATAGCCTGATTATCTTCTCAACCACCTTTCCAAAAAAATGGAAGGCTAGGACTGGTCAGGTATTATCCAACATCAATGCTATGTTTCTTGAGGATGGGATGGATTACTGCCTCCTTAAGGGAGAGCAGAATTAGCCCCTCACTCAAGGATGAATTCATCATTTGGGCTCAACCACATCTTGTCTTCTGAGAGGTCTTAACTAACAACAACAAAAACCCCAACAACTACGGACGTCTATAAATAGATGGTTATGCTACCAAACCCAAGGACTTTAGCCTATTGCTTCAAAACTAAAGGCTGAAATGTCTCTCTTATAATCAAGTCAGACTACACCACAGTCAACTCTGAAGAGCATGCTAAATTTGAGTCTATCTCATAACAGACCGGAGCAATTTTATCCTTCAGATATCTTCAGCTTTAGAGTAGAATTTCAGATGTTCCCCTGATCATTTTCCCCCTAAAAGGATTAGTCATCTGAAATAAGGCAATCAGTTGGCAACTTGCGAATGTAATAACAGCAGAAAAATAGTTGCTTAATCAAGGTTTGTTTGCATATTCTGTTGGACTCACTCTTTATCTTTCGCAAATGGCACTCTATGCATTTCTTTTGTGTTATCTTCCAGGGTTTCTCTCAGAATCAGGGGGTCTCTAAGGGATCCACAATCAGACAGAGGATATACAGGGCAATCCAAAGTCACTGTCACTCTCTTATTCTAACTAATGACTAATGCCATAATCAAACTGTGCCGTACAGCTACAGGGTTCTTCCCAAGCTCCCTATGAAGCTTATTATATCTGTTGTTAGGCCATGACAAGAGATAGATGTTAATATCCTTCAAATACCGATCATGTAACAACTACTCCAAAATATAAACCAGATCAAATATATATATGTCCCTGAAACATGGTTGATCCATGATGACCTGATTCAGATCCATGGTTGCATATGAGCTACCAAGCCACTTCAGATTTTGCACCCAAGGAAGGCAGTTTGAAATCTCCTAATATCATACATTATGTCTGGGAAACTACACCACCAATGCAATCAGAATTGAGCTGCTGAGGGAATAAAGCCACTACACAGCAAGGAGGTAAGTATAGCAGCAATAATCCATCTGCTCCCTAGAGACCAACTTTACAAACTGGGTCTCACATCTGCTTATCTGCAGAACAGCATCTCTGAAAGCCACAAGAACCTTCTGAATGACAATAGCCATTCTACCACCCTGCCCTGGAATCACAACTGGTGCCAGTCCTGAAACCCAGCATCCGTATGAAGATTCTCCCCTTGATAATGATATAGATTTTAAGACATAAACATTTTTAGAACCTTCTTTAGTGTTCTAAGGGTTTATCTATTGAATAAAAATCTTCAAAAATCTTCAAAAGATCAAAAATCTTCAAGTTCCTATATTTACTTTAACAACGATTAATAATATTATGAAAACCTTATTACCTTAACCGAATTTTGTTTCTGCCAACCAATGGAAGTTCTTTTAAAAACTAGTTTATTTTGCTCTAAACGTGGTTAATGCATTTAAATGTTTCATATATCTTTCCCCCTTCCATAAAGGACATTTAAGACTTACTGATGGAGATGCAATTCAAAAATTTGAACGTTATCTCATTTCACTTGGATTCACTTGGTTATTGCCATATTTGAGACTGAAATTTACAAGGTTGTCAGCAATTATACTGATTGTTGCTTATCAAAAATTTATCTCCTTGTCTATAAAATCAATTGTTCCTACCATTTGTTGCGGAACCATACAGTGGTTAGTGTTAAGAAGAAATTATTGACCTAAATGATTGCTGGGCTGCCTGGGTGATCTGCACCGGGCCCTGGAGGCGGTGAATGGTCCTGTGGGCAGGCGGGGCAGAGGATGGGGGGGCAGAGCAGGGGCAGGGCAGGGAGGGGAGTGGGGAGTGGGGGCGGGGCCAGTTTTTGGGCACTCGGTCTCTAAAAGGTTCGCCATCACTGTGCTAGTCCATTCTCCCATATGGAAGTTCACTTGCTAAGGCAGTCATTCTCTCTCAATCAAATCTATCTTACAAAGTTATTGTTGTAAGAAAACAATAGAAACAGGTAGTGTTGTGTATGGTCCCTTAAGTTCCTGAATCAAAAATAGGTTATAAATATAAAAAATATTATAAGTGTTACTATTTAATTAATTACATATAAACCAGCAAATTAAAACATGTCATTGTTTACAGTAATACATCAGAGGAAAATTCTCTATAAACTGACTGGTAGGAAGGAGGGAGTTTTCCAAAGTAAATTTTTATCTTTTGGGTTTTTTTAATATTCAGCAGAAAAATGGAGAATGTATTATTATTATTAATAATAATAATATTAATAATAATATTAATAACAATAACAATAATAATAGATATATAAACCAGTTTGATGAAGTGGTTAAGGTGCTATCTTAGAAACCAGGAGGCATGAAAGCCAGCTGAATAACTTTGGACCAGTCATTCTTCTGCCAGCCCAATTCACCTCACCGGGTTGTTGTGAGGAAAATAATGTAGAATGAGGAAGGGATATTGTGTGTGTTTGCCACCTTCAGTAATTTATAAAAATAATAAAGGTAGAATTTTAAGAAATCAAATATATAAATATAATATGATTTTTAGTGACTTTGGCTCTTTAGTAACTAAGTTGTGTGAATGTAGCCCACAAAGTTGGGCAAACCTAGAAAATGGGTTTGAGCAAACCATACTTAATCATGGGTAAACTCAGAGCCACTTTATGCAGTGGTTAACACAGGTTAGAAACTGGGAGATTGTGAATTTTAGTTCCACATCAGACACAAAGCCAGGTGGGTGATTTTTGGCCAATCACTCTCTTTTAGACCTAAGAAGCAGGTAATGGAAAACCACTTCTGAAAAAAATCATGTCAAGAAAATTTCAGAGACTAGTCCAGATAATCGCCAAGAATAAAAAACTGACTCAAAGACACATGTACATGCACACACAAAGCAAACTCAGCTACTGCCATAAAATGGGTTTTTTTCTCATTGTATTGCTTTTGCTTTCATATGAATATTAAGTACTTTACTATTGATAGATTATTTATAGGAAGCAAGAGACAGAGCTATGAATGGGCTGAGACTCAAGAAAAATTCTTAGTTTTTTATAATCATATTGATAATTTTTCCATATGTGTATGTGGAGAGAGATAGAGATAGAGAGAGACAGAGAGAGCTATCATTAGCTACGTAAAAATGTAAGTCATACGACAAAACATACCACTGCTTGGGCATGTAGGTATATGCCATAAACCAAAGAGCCTTCTCAATGGCCCTTAATTCAATACTGTTTCTAAACTGTGAAAAACTAAACATATATTGAGGTATGTAGGATGGAAAATGAATAAATACAACTACAGGGGAACATATCAGACAATAAAGGAAATGTTTTCACACAGGTGGGAATCATTTTCAATTCATTTTTCAATATTTTTAGAACAAGATTATGAATTAACAAAACAGTGGAGCTATATTGTATCTCTCCAGTACAGAAGGCTTTTATTATTACAGGGAAAATTCACTAGAGATTTCCATTCTGAATAATTCATTAAGTGCATATGGGTCCTCCTTCTTGCCGATTGCAAGAGATGTATTTCATAAAATCTGGAGAGTCACGGGCTCTGATTTTTCACTTAAAATTACGAAGCCAACATTAAGATTGAATTATACTTACTGATTTTTTACTACAGTAATGTCAATAGCGATTATTCAGTGTTATATGTTGTATAATAATTAGGAACATGCTTCTTCATCATGTCTGTCCCACAGGACTCGGTGTGTGTGGGGGCGGCTATATAAACCTGTTTAATAAATAAATATAGGGGTTTTTGTATCAATGAAGAGTCAAGACCAGAGAATATGATTCCCATATGGTCTGGGTTTAGATCTTTATTTACTGAATACATATTTAAAAAATACTTCGATATTTTTTATTTAGGTATTTTGCTTTGTTATCTTGATTTTTTTTTCCAATTTAGATTTAGTGTGGGGTTATTTTGATTTTTAGTAGTTTTATGTAGTAGTTTACTTTTTTCTATTATACATACTTATACATACACTAAGATTAGGTGCTTATTGTAAGCTGCATAGTTTTTTTAATGATAAAATAGTATATAACATTTGCTACTCAGTTTTATAAAGTATTATATATGCTTATATACATTTATACCTTTGAGGCATTCTTGATTCCTGATGACTACCTAGAAAAATCCATGCAAGTTCGTGGCAAGATTTTTGGAAAGGACTTGCCACTGTTTTCTTCCAAGGCCTGAAGTTGCCCAGCTGGGTTGTGCCTGAAGAAAGACTAGCGCCCATGGTCTTCTGGATGCCTTAATTGGATGCCTTAACCACTACCCCAAAGTGCCCTCTTAATTTATTTAGAAAACATATTTTCAATAGTATCATTTTAATTAATAGCACTTTCATTTTAACAGCATTAACAACTGATTTTGGGGGCGGGATTTAGGTAGCAAATATTTGACTTCATGTTATACTGCAGGAAAGATTATAGGCAGAGGCCAATTTAATTGTGAGTATATCCTGAGTATATGCTTCCTCACTGTTGCTGCCCCCACGTGATACAAAATATCAACTTGGATGTTGATAAATAAGGGAAAAAAATCTGATCTCTCTTGAACTTTTACTTGTTAACTGATTTTGTTTTTAATTTACTCCACTCTTATTAAAAATAAAGGATCTATACAGAGAAGGAAATATGTTACGGGTAATACTCAATTTACAACAGTTCATTTAGTGACCGTTCGAAGTTACATGGGCACTGAAAAAAGTGACTTATGACCATTTTTCACACTTATGAGCTTTGCAGCAGCCCCACGATCATGTGATCAAAATTCAGTTGTTTCATATTTATGACCATTGCTGAGGTCATGCGATTCCCTTTTGCAACCTTCTGACAAGCAGGGAAGCTAGATTCACTTAACCAGGTTATTAACTTACCAACTGCAGTGATTCACTTGACAACTGAGGCAAGAAAGATCGTAAAATGGGGCAAAACCCATTTAACAAATGTCTCACTTAACTAAAGCAGAAATTAAGTCAAGGACTACCATATTTACAATATGGAAGGCACATGTTTGCATAACCTCTCAGCTCCTGGTCCTTGGGGATAACAAGTAAGCCACAAATAAGGAACATCGTCTATATCAGTGTTTCTCAACCTTGACAATTTTAAGGCATGTGGACTTCAACTCCCAGAATTCCACAGCCAGCTTGCTGGCTGTGGAATTCTGGGAGTTGAAGTCCACATGCCTTAAAATTGTCAAGGTTGAGAAACACTGGTCTATATGAAATCTAATCTAGTTTGCAAGGAAAAGAGGACCGTTGTCCTTCGAATAGGAGCGCGCGGGTTTACATAGTCGAGAGAAGGCGGGAAACGGGTTAGAGCTGCGAGCTCTTTGCTTGGCCGTCAGTCCCATTAAACTCGATGGGATCTATTCGCGACAGAATCTGCCTGGGGAATCAGGCAGCAGGACTGCGTCAAATCTAGAGGTGGCTATCCCGACGGCAACTTTGACCGAGGAGATCCAGTCCGATCTCTCCCGTTACCGCACTCAACCTATTTGCCTCGTCCCCTGCTAAAGCCGTTCGAGGGAGCCGAGGCGAGGCGGGGCGTTCCACTTTCCCAACAGAAGAGGGGGGCGCGGTAAGAAGCGAAGCCTCTTTAGGCCGGTCCTTGCCAGGCACAGCAGGGCACACTACTCCAGAGGGAGACCTCTCATCTGCTGTTACCCCGCTGAGCACGTGAAAGCCCAAAGCCGCCTTTACGTGTAACTGCTTTCGTCGTGCAGTTAGCTTGCCCTCCCCCTTTCAGATTGTGAGTGGATTGCTCCGGCCTCTCCGCTTTGCTGCAGCGCCCTCCGGTTTCAGTATTTTGGTGGCCTCCGGCGAGCTGTAGAGCAGAAAGTGCTGCTGGAGAAGGACGGGGTGGAAGGCGATCCGCGGAAGAGGGTCGTTCAATTGGAGCGGGCTGTCGACATCCTGTAGCTGAGAGGAGCCGGTTGGAACATCACGATCCCGCAAAAAGCCACAGCCTTGGATGGGGGGCGGTACTTGCTGCTTGCAGGTAATTTCTGGACGTGATTTTTCCCATCCTCTTGTCTCCAACCTGAGAAAGTGGGTGCGTATAGGGGCAGCTATCCAGTGCACCTTATTCTAGAGTAAAGCAGAGAGATGCTTTGGCAGCTTTCTTGCTTAACACACACACACACACACACAACCACACAACCACACACCCAAAAGGTGGGGTGAAATTGATGCTGCACCACTGGGAGGGAGGGTGTCATGTGAGGATGGGAGGATGGTGGAGGCAGCAGCTGGTGCTGCTGCTGTTAGTGATTCAGCATCCGTTCCTTGCAAAGCAGGAGGGCAAAAAGGAGATGAAATACAAAAACCTTCCTTTTGGTTGCCCATACCAAGGAGGATTTCAAGATTTTTAGTGAAAAACTGGACCTTCAACTCCAGCAGGGGGGGGCAGGGTCACTTCTGGCATGTTGCCATGGTCTCTTTTTCCAACTGCTCTTGGGGCTTCTGACTTCTGTTTTTGTTTCCTATTTTCAAGAGCTTTTGGTTCCAACTCCTCTCCAAGATATTGTTGGAATAATGCAATAACTGTTTATACGAAATGAAAAGGAGGATATATTCCCTGTCATTCTGCAAGTCACTTGACACTGATTACAGGAATGGGAGCCCACATGAAGTGCATTGAGGCCTGGATGTGATAATATGATTGATGAATTTGGTTTGATTCTGTAATCTAAGAGAGAGGAAATCGGATCGGTATGAAGGAATTCAGCTTCAGTGCAGTAGTTTAGAATAGAAAATGGAAAGCTTCATTCTGACATGGGCATCTGTGTATTGGAAAGTTAACATAAAATATTTATTTTATATCTATAAAAATGTCTTGATGTGACAGATTTCATTGATTGTACACTTTCTCTTCTGTTTGATAGATAAATCATATGCAAAACTCTGAAAATGATGTAGGATAAATACATGCCTCAGAGGTATTGAACCTGAAAGAATGAAAAGAATCATATATAAAAAGACTGTCTTTTATTGAGAAAAATCTTTCTCTGTATAAATCTCTCTGAATAAATGGATTCATCTTAAAGGTGATTCTTATGAGAATCATAGAGCTGGAAGAGACCCATCTACTTTAACTCTGGGCTCAGGACAGGAAGCCAAATGAAACTAGAGGGGCTATCAACCCTCCACAAATACATCCAGTATAGGGGAGTCTATCACCGCTAAGTAATTTATTCCAATATTAAACTTCTATTTTTGTTAGGAAATTATGTCTAATATTCAGTCAGAGCTACTTTCCTGTAACTTGCCCATGTTTCTATGGCCTGCATTCAAGGACAAGAGAAAGAAGATCTTGAGTTCTTTAGGATATCCTTTCAGTTCTTGAATCTATTGCATCCCTCCTTTGTTACAATTAGAGAATGGATGCAAATGTGCAAATGTGAAGTATATTAGGTGTATAATTAGATGTGCAAAACTGTATAGATAAAAAAGTTGTTAAAATGTCCTCCATTTCTGAGTTCCTCTTCAGTGTATTAAAGCAGGTGAGATAATTCTTTAGAGGACAAATGAGTTAATTATCAGCAAATGGTTTCTACATTGTGAGTGGAGGAGTGTCAGCTGATTATGTAGCAGGGTGTTATTTTAAGAGGTGGGAAATTTAGGGCAGAGATGTGCTATTTTAAAAACACTGTGAAATAAAGTTATTTTCAGAAGGCTTATGGAGCATTACATTTAGAGAAAATGTACTAGATTGAATACTTAAATGAAGTATGAATATCCTTTTTTCCTTTTTGCTCAAAAACTGCTGCTTCTGAGCTGTGTTCAGCTTCTTAGGCAAGCAGGCAGATAATCTTTATTTTCTGACATTTACTGTACAGTCCTTAATATGTTGGGATTGAATTTATAATAGGGATACCACATCTGGACTGTCAACATTCAACTGTATTTGTATCTTCTTGCTACCAAATAGGGATTGTGTGGATTTTTGCAGCCTAGATCTATTCTTCTTAGTTCTTAGTTTTGAAACATGCTGAATTCAGATAATGTGCTTTGAAAAGACAAAATAATTGCTTAGTTGATCTTTATACAGCATGTAATTTCTGAACTATTTGTTTTGTTCATCCTTATAATAGCTATGAACAGACGATTAAAAAGAAACAAGCAACAAGGCTAATTGTGATTTTTCTGAACAAATAATGAAGCAGACTGGGTTGAAGTTGATTCTATGTCTTTCTAGTTATCTCTCCCTTGATATTTTTCATGTCTCCCTGATCATCATTTGCCTTTGAAAGCACATACTTGGTAAAGGTAGAGAATCTCTAGCCTCCCAAATGTTTCTGAAATTCAGCACAGTGTCTTATGTCTAGCAGAAGGATGTATTGTCAGTTGTCAGCAATATCTGAAAATACACAGATTTACAGGTAGTCCTTGAGCCCAAAATGTCTGTTGCAAAGTCGAACAGTTGTTAAGCGAGTTTTGCTCCATTTTACAACCTTGCTTTCCATACTTGTTAAGTGAATCACGGCAGTTGTTAAGTTAGCATTAGGGTTGTTAAGTGAATCTGGCTTCCCCATTAACTTTGTGAGACGATCACATAACGTGATCCCATGACCCGGAAACATTGCAACCGCCATAAATAACATGCCAGTTGACAAGCGGCCGAATTTTGATCATGTGACCACGGAGATGCTGCAGCGGTCATAAATGGAAAAATGGTCATAAGTCACTTTTTTCAATGCGTCGTAACTTTTAAGTGATCACTGAACAAATTGATTGCAATATATATGTATATCTGGGTAATATGTGGACGGAAATAGTTGTGAATAAAGGTAGTCCTCGACTTACAACAGTTCAATTAGTGACCATTCAAAGATACAACAACACTCTAAAAAAGTGACTTACGACCTTTTTTCACACGACCGTTGCAGCATCCCCTGGGTCGCATGATTAAAATTCAGATGCTTGGCAACTGGTTCATATTTATGACAGCTGCAGTGTCATGCAGTCATGTGATCAGCTTTTGGCGATCTTCTGACGAGCAAAGTCAGTGAGGAAGCCAGATTCATTTAACAACCATGTTACTAACTTAACAACTGCAGTGTTTCGCTCAACAATTGTGGAATTAAAAGTCATACAATGACGCAAAACAAATGTCTCACTTAGCAACATAAATTTTGGGCTCAGTTGTCGTAAGTCAAGGACTACCTGTACTGATGTTTATGGGATTATTTTGTCTTTGTGATGGTTGTGATCTTCTGTTGCACATGTACTTCTTTCAGTTCTAAGGGCCTTACCCTTTGAGCTGAAGAGAGAGAAAAAAATCTTGCTTTGATGTTTCTATTTAAGGACTGGTAATTCTTTCAATTGTTTAATATATAAAATGCTTGAGAGAGGAAACTGCCCGGTACGTACAGTTCCAATTATACATTTAAACCAGACTGTACTCACTTGAAAGAATTGTATATTCTTCCTTGTTTTTCTTTAACCTTGATGTTAACTGTGCATTCTTTTTTATTTTTCTCATTCCCTTTCTTTGTTGTTTTCATATATACTTCTATTTGATTGTAAGCCCTTGAGACAGGAGACTTTTTTTTGTAAAGCATCATGTACATAACAGGTATCTTCCCCCAATTAAAAAAACAGCATGTGTTCCTCAGGGGAGATAGCAAGAAAAAGCAGCTGAAAATAGCTAAGAAAACTTCTATGGTGTACCTATTCCAAGTGTAATTTTTTAAGCCCACCATATTTTAGTTGAAGACTTTGTCAGAAGCTAAATGTTTTTATTTACCATTATAAAATCGGTTCAAAGCAAAAGGCTACTTTTCTGTTTAAGTCAGTCTGTTGTTTCTTGTTCCTTGCTCTGAGCTTGCTCTGATGGTGCATTTAACTTTTTACACTTAAGAAACTTCTTAAGTTGTGAGGGAAGGGATGCTTCTCCTGTGTTAGTACTTTTCCCCCCTTATTTCATTTACTAATTGATTTTGATGCTTAAATAAGAAAAAAGAAGTCCATATAATTGATTGCCTATAATGGAATCAGATTCATGTATGGATCTATCCTTACAGCAGTGTGATTTTGTTAGAGCATCTTGTTGACGTAGATCGGTGTCATTATTCCTGCTTCTAATTGATTGATTGCTGAGGATCATATTGGTATGAAAATGAACTGAAGTTAATAATTGATCTATTTCCCCCCCTTTGTTTACTTGTCAGGCTTTGATCATGCAACTAGCCTGCTTTATGTCCTGAATTTAATCAAGGGAAGGGTCTAGCTTCCCTTCTTCTGTGTTTGTAAACTTGTGCATTTTTTCAGAAGTCTTATCATTTGCCTATTGAAACTTAGTTAAAGAGGTAAAGATAGAATAGCTCCACGGTGGTTCTTGAACAATAATGGTAACAGTCCTCCATCTGGTGGTAGGCTTTGTCTACGGTTGCTTTTCTTCATTTTCATCCTATACCATCTTTCTGAAGTTCAGCAATTTCAGCAAAACAACTGTGATGTCTTGTTTGTTCTAGACCTTGAAATGGATTTCAGGACAGTTAATACTTGTCCTACAATTCTGTTTAATTTAGATCCTGTCCTTTTTCTATGTTCATGTGGCTTTCAACATGAATTATATTCAGAATTAGTATATGCTATATTGGGGGTTGAGAAAACACTCAATAAAATTTAATACAATTTTCATCTTAGTGATGCTCTGAATAGTATATCACTTACAACTAAGATGCTTTGGAAAGAGAGAAGGAACATTTTCAAAGCAACCTAGTTGCAAAAAGACTAGGATATCATCATAAGCTAATGAAGAATGGAGATTAAGATTTACTCGTATTTTTAAAAAGCAAATAGTGTTTATTGATGCTCTTTCCAGAAACATATATTACTATAAATAGAGAAGGAAAGAACAGTCTCTTCCTGAGATATATCGTGACAAATGTAATTGCAGTAATAAAGCGTACTTAACTGAATGCTGGGATTATAGGAAATGTCTAAATAAGCTTTTTTATGGATTGTTTACCATAACACGAATCAGGATTCTAGGGTCTCAAGAATAAAATACAGCTTTTGAGCTGATTTGCAGCTAAAGAAATAAGTTATAATTTCTGGTTTACACCTTACGCTAGCAAATTACAGAACATTCATGGTGTCTTTAGTCCTGCTGGTTGCAATTTAGCAAAGTAATACTGATGGTGCTACTCATTATCAGGTCACAATTCTTGGTACTTCTAGCAAATGTGGTCTATATGTCATGTGAAGCTTCAACTACATGTCCTAGAAATTGCTAATCTGGTCCTGCCTTAGACCTATGAAAAATAGCTGGGTAATTTTGGCCAGTCATCTCAACCCAGCTCACCTCACCGGGGGAATGATAGAACTTCAGTTTCTCTAGAACTCGATCCATGCAGCATTCTAGAAAAAAAAATATGGCACCTGATTTCATAATTGTTGAATTAATAGCCTCCAAGATCTTGTTTGGTTTCACCCATATTAGTCTTGTTGGTTTATTATCTGTTTCCAAGGACAAAGGAAGTTGCTAGTCAGTTATGTACTTTTGTTGTTGATGTTATTTGATCAACTTGACTAGTGCAAGTGAGCCAACCACAATAATTACATCTTTTGCACATTCCGCTAATGGTAATTAAAAATATGCAAGCCTTTGTTGAAAAAAACCAGGTCAACATTCTAAGATTTGGTAGATTGGTTTATGATGATGATGATAACCTTTATTGTCATTTTTTACTGTGGGCACAATGGCACACATTAAAAGTGAAATTTAGTTGCTTGCTCTCAAAGTGTAGACATACATAACACCACATTTAAACATACATTTAAACATACTATATACAATATAACATATAAATATTAATCACTGTCCATCTTGAATACATAACGGAAGGAGGAAGCTTTAGAGTTCACAAGGTTAATACTGTGTGGAACAAAACTGTGACTGAATCTGGATGTTCTGCTTCGGATACCACGAAGCCTCCTCCCAGAAGGTAACAAAGAAAACAGGTCGTGAAAGGGTGTGTAGTGTCCCAGACAAACTTGTAGACCCTGTTCAAGCAACGCTTATGTGCTATGTCCTGGATGGAAGGGAGGGAACTGCCAATAATCTTTTCAGCCATCCTCATCACTCTGTACCGCCTTCCTGTCTGAAGCAGTGATGCTTCTAAACCAGACTGTGATGCTGTATGACAGGATGCTTTCAATGATAAGGACAGGGGAAGGAAGATGTGCTTTTCTCATGCGACGCAGAAAATGCAGGTGCTGCTGTACCCGCTTCACCAGTGTCTCGCTGTTGAGCGAGCAAACCAGCCTACTTGTTAACTGCACACCCAGGAATTTGATGCTGGTAACCATCTCCACAGGTGAATCATTAATGCACAGAGAAGTGTGGCTGTGCCTGCCTTTTCTGATTTATATTGAATACTGTATGAAGGCATGGTAATTACCAGCCATTATTTTAGAAGTATATGAAAAATGAATTATTGAAATCTCTACCCAGTTGATCTTCATATTGTGTGTGCCCCAGAACTTTCTTTTGGATCTGCTCATGGTTGAAGAGACCATCATTCAGAGATCAATAGTTTTGATTATCTAGTAACATCTAGTAACATCATGCTATGTAATCCTGCTTCCATTTTCTGGTCTTGTTTATAACTGCTTGGGTACGGAGAAAAGAGAACGCAATAACACAAAGATTGTGTGTGTGTGTGTGACCTTCTCCACTACACCAAACTCCAAAGGAGGCTAACATTAAGTCCTGGGAAACAAGAAATCTTTAGAAATGACTCAGACAGATGTCCCACTGATTCACGGGGTTATAAAAAGGGAAATATAACAGATTTGTAAGGTTTTGCTAATACACTCAGTCTCAATAAAATGTCCTCTCAATCTTTCTATGGAGTGGATTACCTGGTCTGGTCTACTTGGTGGGAGTGAAAAACACAGAAGAAAAAGAGAAAAAAAAAATACATGGCCACCAGTTATGATGGAATTTCCTCATTCCCAGTGTATTGAGTTGTACTACTCTTTCTTACAGGATAGCTGGCTCTGATGGGCTTGGTAAGCACAGAAGAAGGGCAATTCTTCAGCCTTTGCTGCTGCTTCTCTTCCTTGTAGGCCATTTGGCCCTGTAAGTAAATGAAAATATGTCTTGTGATTCCATTTCTCCATCTTTTTTTACCACTCCTTTCTGTTCTCATCTCATTTGAACCTCAACCAATAGTGCTTGTGTTAATTAGTATCCAGCTATCTCCGAACTGGGAAAATATAGTAGTTGCTGACAACTGGTGCTTAATAGGGCTTCAGAGTCAGAGAGCAGGGTGACAAATTGTAGGTGAAGCTAGGGAAATGGTGGGGGTGGCAAATATTTTCAGTTTTTATATCTATCCTTCTCTCTTGAAAGATACTTAAGCAATACATTTTAATAACTTTGTTTTCTAATTAAACACAAAAAATATCCTCACATAAACATTGGAATCCTCCAACTAACTTTCATGTTCACTTTTTATATAGGAAGATGGCTTCTTATTTCTTTTGTCTGGCCAACAGGTTAATTTTCTATCACTAAAGTCAGGTTTTTCCTTAGTCATTGATTTTATGATGTATTGCCAAGGCATTAAGCCCATTCTCTGGCATGGGGTTCCTCAGAAAATTCTCAATCATTTCATTGCTTGGAATGCCTATTCTGTGGAAGTATAATCCTTAACAATATCAAGGCAAGCAGGTTGCGTTCAGATCACCCTCGAGGATCATGCAAAAGGTACTTCTTTGCAAGTGGAGAACCTGGCTTGTTACACAAAAAAGAAAGCTGTTTTTATCTTTCATCTGAAGCAACCTCAGTTGCTTCACTGAGGTTCTGTTAGGTTGTTTGAGACTATATAAAGAGGATATCAAGCCATTAGCAAGCCAATTGTTGCAATCCCGAGGGGCTCTTATTGCAACCCCTCCCTTTGCTTTTTAGGTCTAGCAGCAGCTGTCACTTCATTCCCAAGAAGCCTTCTTGCCACTTTGATGACAATTAGAATTTGTCCTTGTGCCCTGGTCATGTACTTCATTTGGTTTGTGGCAGTGTTTTTCAACCTGAGCAATTTTAAGATGTGTGGCCTTCAGTTTCCAGAATATTCCAGCCAGGGTGGTCTATGGGATTCGTTCCCTTGCAGGGGTGACTGCAGAAGAGTGTGTGTTTCTCGTTGTGTGTGAAAAAGTACAGATGGCAGTCACAACTGGGCGATCAAAGCTCAGCTTTTTAGGTGGGGTACATTCTGTAGTCAGGGCCACCATCTTGACATTTTTTTCACACTTACTCTCCATAGATGCTCCTCAGGCAGGGATAGGGCAGTTTGACCCTTGTCTTCTCAGCAGCTAGCCAGTAAACAAAAAAAGGAACTTGTGCAGCTTTCACACCCTATCATGAGACAGCAGCTGCTTCTCATAGATTACACTTATTTCTAACCTAGTCATTGTCCTGGTCGTGTGAACTGATGCGCCACATCTCCCCCTCTTTTCAGCCCACTATCTCCAAAGTTTTTCAATGGACCAGCTTGTAACTTAGGCCTGCCTAGTGGTGAGCTTCCTTTCACTGGCCATGTGTTTTTGTTCATAGTTGATAGGAGTAAAAGCCCACAGAATCCCTAGTGCAGGTAGTCTTCATTTAAATGACTACCTCATTTAGTGACCATACACAGTTCCCACAGTGACAAAAATGTAACTTTGCAACTAGCCCTCACATTTAAGACCTTCACAGGTCTGTAAACAACGGAAAGCTGAAGTAAGTGAATGCTTTGTTTAACGACTGAGCTGCTAGTCCCAGTTGTAGTCACTAAACAGGACTCCAGTACCATCCTTGCCTGTAACTCATGCTGAAGGAGGAAGTAGGAAGCAAAGTGATTTAGCAATTTCATCGTTTGTTTACTTGAATCTGGGACTGCCTCCCTCAGCAACCACCAAGCAACACAAGAAATGTCCAGTTGAGCACAAAGCAGCTCTTGCACCCTGAGTGGAAAGAGCAGCTGCTCATACTGTCTGTGGGTAGGAGGAAGGATCTGGTTTGGGGGCTGCTTTTTTCTCGGCTTTGTGTTTCGATTCCCTTCTGCATTTTTAAATAGTGAGAGAAGACAAATGGTCCTTCCTGGCTTGGAACAATTGCAAAGGACTAGAAAGTCAGAAGGGGGAAGTCAGGGAAGCCGAATTAGAGGCAAAAGATTAGGTTTTTCAAAGGCATACAGGATATAATTAGACTACTTTTTATGTGTGAGGGAAGCAAGCACTTTGGGACATTGCCTCCCGACTTGTTTTTTTTTCTTCAAAATTTTCAAACAAGCACATATAAAATAAAAATGAACAACTCATTTGCACATGAAGAAAAAAGAACCCCCCCCACAATAAATAAAGACTTCAAAAAACAAAACAAAAAAACCCCCCACTTTAACTACAAATATATTCTAAGCACAACTAATTTAATACATCTTTGAAAGGGTATTGTTCATCAACCCTGTCCAATTTTTCTTCCCAAATGAAGAGATAATGTGGCATTTGCTGATTGACAGAATTTGAATTTTCTAAAAATTTGCTAGATCATCTCTAACATCCTTTATATCTTGAGCATAGTTTTTCCCCCCCATCTTCTAAGGATTTAACTTTTTAGTATTCCTATTCTGGTTTCTCTTCAGATTGTATAAATCTTTTGCTCTCTTGACCGTTATATACCTCTTTTGAATTAGTATAAGCAAGTATGCGGATTCTTTGAAACATGATTTTAATTCTGCTTAAGAGTTTGTTTCCGTCCTAGTAGCCACACTTTCTGATTTGGGATATGCATGATGGATTAAGATACTCAGGCCAATTTAGTCATGATGCACCAAGAAATAGTGTGAGTAGGGAGAGAGCAGCCCGAAGGTCATGTATGTTTGTTTCTCTTTGATGCATTTTTTAAATTAAGGATTTTGATTACAGTATTAAAAAAACCCCTAATGCAAACTAAACCTAAAGCAAAAAGAATAGCAAGAAAGGTTAAAAAGTGAAAAAAAAAGAAAAAGAAAAAAGAATATGATAAAGAAAAATAAAATTATATAAAGAAGTGACTTCTAACCCTCATTACAACAACTGTAGATACATTTAATTACTCTTCACCCCACATAAAGCTACAGATGAATATCTCTTCAGCCCCATATCTTACCCTTTATCTGCAGATGGTCCTCAACTTGTAACCATCCATTCAGTGACTTCTCGAAGCTCCGATGGTGCTAAAGAAATGGTGTTATGACTGTTCCTCCGAGTTTTTATTTCTTCTAACCCAGACCCCAATTCTTCCATGCCCTGTCCTTCTAATTGGTCACTACTGTTTAACTGAAAGAGGTAGAGGAGATAGTAAAGATGATTTCCGGTCCACACTGGTCAGTGTGAGTTAATTAATGCAAGGTGTACAAATGAAAGCGCTTATTTCGGCTATCCTATACCTTTGAATAAAAGGGTATTATTCTGTCTGAGGTTGACTGTCATTCTAAAATGCTGTGATGAGAAATTGTTCCTCCTTTTTTAAACTGCACGGGTTCCTTTGAGAATTGACAAATATGGCTGTTCCGTGTTACTGTTAAAATATGTACTTAGCCTATATAATTTTAGATAAATACCAACTTGCAGTGACTAACTTAGAGAACAAAAGGTTGGCCGTTGCTTCAAAACAAACCTCAGAATAGGATGGAGAATACAATGCTTGAGTTTCTAAGTGTGCATCTGGCGGTGGATTTCCTTTGTGAAAGATTAAGGAACTAATTGTAGGTTTGTAACTTGATATGTGCAATTTCATTTCATATGGTTTTTCTGATTGCCCCCCCCTTACATGGATAGAGGTTTTTTTTCTCCCTTAGCCTTAAAGACAACCATGATATACTTACATATTATTTAAAATTATTAAAATAAATTGGGTCTAAGTTAACAGACAATATAGCAGTTTTTATCTTTTCTGCCTAATAATGTCATAAGGAAATCTAAATGCTTTTGGCTTATATTCAGAAGTTCTCTTCCTCCAATTAGAGTCTCTGGCTAAGATTGTGTCGGGGTTTACTGCAAATGAGATAAATAAACTAAAAAATTTATTCTTCATCTGCCCCTTCATCAAATTTTAAGATGTCTTTCAAAGAAATTTTCTGAAAATCTGAATGCTAAAAACTGGTCTGCAAGGAATGCTTTGTAATTGGTACCTTTTTCTATTTAAATACAGGCACCTGTGGTTTTTTTTGAAAAAAAAATCTATATTTTGTTGCAGTCTTGAACTGAAATGGTATGAAAAGAAGATTGGCTTGGAAAGCCTCTTAAATTCCTTGACTGTGTGTAGTTCTTCAATTACAGCATCCCAGAGATAATGCCATCTTTGCCAAACGAGGGAGGTAAGCTATTTTATTAGAGAAACCTCATACTTTGGGTTTAACAAGCAACTTATGGGCAGTTCAGATACTGTGTATTCTATTCAGTCCTGGCAATACTACATGCATGATTAGATAATGGACCTCCAGGTATAATTCCATTATGGTCCGTGCTGCTTCTCTGTATTTTTTAAAAAGACACAGGGAATTTGGGAGTTACAGAAGAGGGTTTTAAGTACTATCAAGCTACTTCTATATTGGGGCCATGCAGTATTGGTATTCTCTATAAAACAACTGCTTTGGACACAAAGAAATGTAATCATAGAACTTGACTGGTTCATTAAAACAGCTATATCTGCTTGCCCGTTCATTTAGTTGCAGTAGAAATCCAAGGAAGGGGTGATGGTCTAATGCAGGGGTCCCCAACACCCGGTCCGTGGACCAGTACCAGTCCTTGGCATGCCAGCAACCAGTCCGCACAAACAAGCAAAGCCCCATCCGTGGCATGCAGGCAGCACACAAAACCACGCATTCTCCAGTCCATGGAAAAACTTTTTTCCAAGGAACCGGTATCTGGTGCCCCAAAGGTTGGGGACCTCTGTGCTAATGAGTTGCAAGCAAAAATTGCTTTTGTACCTCCTGTCATTTTAAAATAACACTCTTGAATGAAATCTGAAACATACCGCATTATACGTTTAAGTAGGATTGTACATTTACACTGCAAAAAAAAACATGTGGTTTTTCTGGGATTGAGAAGATTGTAAATTCACTGGTGAACACATGGTCATTTTAAATTGAAATTTTTATAATTGGTATTTCAAAAGTTTTGTAACTGCTTGTTTAGCTTTGCTATGCTTTCAAGATATGTGATAAAATGATTTTCTGTGTATTCTCTGTATTTGCTGGAAAGAGAGTATGGTGATGACTTACTATATCCTTTTTTTTAAAAAACAGATAACCAAGGAACCACTTCTTTGACTTTGAGTTCAGGCCTATCCTTCCAAAATTCAATAAGGAGAAAAGTCAGAGAGAAGAAAAAACATGCGGCCATTACTGCGAATATTGCTGGCACAAAATATGAAATTGGTAGCGAGCTACATATTCTACTTAATTTACATTTAATCCTATGGTAAAATAAAGAAAGGTGGATGGAGAAAAAGAAAGTTGCATAGCCAAAAAAGTTTTATGCTCAAAATATTACATATTAGGGTGTTAATATATTTTTCTGTTCTTCCTTGAGAAAGGTCAGAGATGCTTGCTTGGACTTTCATTCAGACTGTGGTCACACGTATGCCTCCATTACAAAATAAGTGACACATTCAGAAATTTTTACAATAGATTAATGTATTTCATCTTAAAAGTTAGTCTTGGCATTTCAATCCCATCATAAGTGAATGGTAACTACTTAAAAAAAAATTCTCGTTTTGTGGAATGCTTGGTGCTTTCTGAGTTTGGTTGTTTGCTTGCAGATGTTTCATTACCTGACGAGACAATATCATCAGTGCTGGTGAGTGTGGGGTTTATATACAGTAGCTTATTGTCCCAATTCCAGTGCGGATGCGGTTTTCTCCTTGATAGTTCCTTGATTAGGCTGTTGTTTTCTGTTATCATAGTGGGTTAATGAAATATTTGCAAGCAAACAGCCAAGAACAAAGATACCAAGGACTTCACAGCTCAACCCTGAGCTATATGTATTCTTTTATTAAAATCCTATCATGCTAGAAAGTTGCATATTTATTAGAATGTATTTATTGTCTTGGTAAATTGCTCTAGCAGCTAATCTTAAAGGTGCTTTTCATCTCCATAGACATCGAGCAGCCAATATTTTTCAATATTATAATGCATTAAGCTCAGTGTGGTCATTCAAGTTCACATTAATTTTACACATCAATTACAAAAGAGAGCACATTGTTATTAAACTGGAGCTTAGCATTTCAGTTAGGGAAAATCTGTTTTTAATTGGGAGGATTATGATGTGTTGTTATAATCTGTCCAGTCAATACCATATCCTTACTATAATTACCACTTAGAGTGAAAGTATCATTATGAGATACTTCATTGTTTAGAAGACTTTTATACAAAATGGAACAGGATTTCTTTTTCTCTTTGTTTCATTTTAACGCCTCAGTGTTAACCATTTAGGGTTCTTGAATATTATCTACTATTCTTCCAACATTCTGCTTTTGCTTATCTATAGCTGTGGTCATTTAGATTTTGACTGATTTTTCAGTTGGCATCAATGAAGTAAAGTACAAATATTGCCTGTTAAGACAAAGCAATTAACCAAGAAGATAATAAATCATACCTTGCAACTTCCATTATGTAAATTTAGTTAAAAAGGCAACAGCTAAGAAACATTTATAAAGTGAACTCTCATCAGAGTCAACACATTCCTACTGATTCAAATAAAAATCAACTGGAGGTTTTAGCAGTATTTTGAAAGCTAAAAGGTCCTTTTATAAACCAGTTTTTATCCCTAACGTAACACACAATTATTATATTTCTACAGTAGGAATACAGATTCTCCCCAATTTACGACCAAAATTGTAACCAGAATGTCTGTGGCTAAGCAAGGCAGTCCTTAAGTGAATCGTGCCTAATTTTACAACTGTTTTGCCACAGTTAAGCAAATCACTGCAGTTGTTAAGTAAATCATACGGTTGTTAAGCAAATCTTCATTGACTTTGCTTGTTGGAAGCCACGAAGGTCACAAATGGCAATCACATGGCTGCAACCCTCATAAATACATGCCAGTTTCCAAAACCCTGAATTTTGATCATGTGACTAAGGATGCTGTGACCGTCATAAGTGCAAGGACCGCTCGTAAATCACCTTTTTTTCGGTGTTGTAACTTTGAACAGTCGCTAAACAAATGGTTGTAAGTTGAGAACTACCTGTTATTCCTGTTGTGAGCTGAATAATGTGAGTAATTTTAATAGTAATGCTGTGTGCTAATATTACCTGCTGTACATCCAGATCTGGAAAAATTAAGGTTAGCTCTCTGGATGTTCAGAAAGCTAATTGTTTATGTTGATTGCCATGTATCTATTTCTGTCTTGTAGTCCGGATAGCAATAGAAGAAATGGGATTTGTGAAGACTCGGGATGATGATGAGACCGCAAACATTATCTGGAGTGATTGTGCTGTGCAGCAAGAAAAAATTGCAGATCTCCAGAACTACCAGGTAAAAATCAGGAGGCGCTGAGACATTGATTAAAGCAGTAAACTGTTATATCTCCAGGATTTCTCGTAGTAGTTCAGATCAATTAATCCTGGCTCAAAATTGGAAACAAACTATTTTCAACAGATACATTTGTCAGAAGTATGATCAAGGTAACGATCATACTTAGGCCCAGTACTCTTCAATATCTTCATCAATGACTTAGATGAGAAGTAGAAGGGGAACTCATCAAATTTGCAGATAAATTCCATAAGTAAATAAATAAAGTATTCATATATGTTGTACAAGGACTCAGGTAAGCCAATGATTCTTCAGGGTTACATTTACTAGCTACATTACCTAGTTTTTGTTCCTCCTATTTGAATGGTGGAGTTGTACCAGTGAAATAGCTCAACCAAAGCACTTGAGATGTTAGTGTATTGCAATATTCCTACTTTATTTGCATTTTCCAGCAATCCCCCCCATCTGATTTTTTTTTAAAATAGTAAGAAACAAAGAGCCATTGTGTTCCTAATTGATAATTTGATCAGGGTTTCAGTGATCTGGGACCAAATTCCTAAATTGAGAGAAAGAGAGAAAGACTGTATTATATTAATCATACTTCATGTAAGTTAAATAAATAAATAAATAAATGTAGGATTGCTAAGAAGCCCATACAGATAGTCGTCGCTTAGCGACCATAATTTGGATTGGCAAGTTTGCAGTTAAGCACTGCAGTTGTTAAGCAGAAGATTGTGTGACCATGGTGAGTTTACAGTGTCGCTTTCCATTTGGTCATTAAGCAAGACATCACATTACAGTGTCTTTGCAATTTTATTTTCACATTTTCTAACTGCTTGTTGGAAGCTAGTTGTGAAGCACAAGAATGTCAATCACATGACTGTGGGACACTAACAGTTGTAAATGTGTGCTGCTTGCAAAGCATCCAAAGCATGATCAAAATACTGATATGCTGCAACGGTCATAAATGTGAGGACTGGTTGCAAAGCTGTTTATTTTAAATAATTATCACTTCGAATAGTTGCTAAATGAGAAAGTTGGTTAGCGAGCAATACCTGTACATATTTCTGGTCAATACACTATTTACTAAATGTCAGAAGCTTCAGAACATATTTAATAATATTATCTTGCACTTATAGTTATTGACTGATCTTCAGGTTTGAGATGTATCAGCTTTGTATCAGAAGTATCTATCTAATGTGTCTATTCTGCTTTTTTTTTTTCCTTCCAGAGAATCAACCATTTTCCTGGAATGGGGGAAATCTGTAGGAAGGACTTCTTGGCACGAAACATGACCAAGTAATTTGCTTTCTTTTTCTTTTTCCTGTTAATAATGCAGAACTATTGGTTACAATGCAGGTTAAGAAGTTTAAATATAGCTACTAGTTTGTTACTGGATGTCCAAGTAGTCATTAGTAGTTCCTGAATGTCATCCAGTTCCTAAGGATGGTCCTCTATCAGTCTTTGGTGGTTCTTCCAAAGAGCCATGAAGGATGAATCTATCAATATCTACTCATCAGGGCATCCCCTATGTCCAGCAGCTGCAATAAGTAATACTTGATATGAGTGCAGGGGGAACTACACAAGAAAACTGCATGCTTTATGCCTTAAACTTCTTGAAGGCGTCTGGTTAGCCTGCATGACTTTTTTGGCCGGGTCCTGGAAAGGTTTCGTTTTTAATCAGTTGGATTATGTTTTCTTTGAGTTCATACATAACCAACAGAAAAATGTATTCCAAATTGGAAAAGTTGGAAAAAAAGTTTTCTGTGTGAGGAATTCTTCAAATACATCTATCTTGTAAATATACAATCCATATTTACATACATGTAATTTGAATACTTCATTTGATTTTTACTTTATGCTGAGAGAGTTGCTAGATAATACACAATTAAATTTACAAGCATAAAAATAGTTATCCTGAGATAATGCCTTGTTTTCCCCCCCATCTCTATTGTATTTATGACATTTTTATCAAAGTAGCGGAGAAGTATAATTAAAACTCAGAAAGCTGCTTTATACTGATCTGAGCTGTAATCATGGTGTGAGTGTATGTTTGTGCGTTAGATAAAACTCTTAGTTCTCAGATTTCGTTTTTTTTTTTTAAATAGTAATAATAAATAGATAAGGATTAGTAGAGGTTAATGCATCTATTTGAAACATTACTTTAAAAATGAAGTCAAACTGAAAACCAACGATTTTGCTAGCCAGTTTGGTCTAGTGCAGGGGTAGGCAACCTTGGCTCTTTTATGACTTGTGGACTTGAGTTGAAGTCCACGAGTCATAAAAGAGCCAAGGTTGCCTACCTATGTAGTTTAGGCATCATGCTATAGAAACAAGGAGACTGTGAGTTCTGGACCTACCTTAGACATGACTTGGTGACTTTTGCTCACCCTAACTCACGCCACAGGGTTGTTTGTGGAGAAAATAGGAGGAGAAAGGAGTATTAGGTAAGTTTGCTACCTTGAGCTACTTATAATAAATAATAAAGGTGGGATAAAAATAAATACTTTTCAGTGGTGTGATCTCAGGAACTTTGGGCAAGGGAGCATGGTGCAGAAATCGGCTGTATAGTCATACAACCCATTGCTTGTGGGTTGCCTTTCTCTGCCCTTAAACATATAGTATAATAAAACATATAGTATATAGTATAAAACATATCAATACTTTCAGTGCTCAGCAAGCAGAAAAAAATGTTCTGACATTAACCACTTTAGTTGTCATTTCAAAAAGAGCTTGAACAAATTAATTGAGCATTACTAATGCCTTAAACCAGGGGAAGACAAATCTGCACGAAGGCTGAATTGTCTGTTTTCCAGATTCCTGGAAAAACAAAGGGGGCTCTGTAGAATAGGTTTCTTTTCTCCCCCCCTTCCATCGATTAGGCCACCTTTTTAGCTAATGGGATTTCCCCTCCCACTTTTCTAAATAGAGAACAGATTCAGTTGTGTGAAGAAAGCACCCCATAACAGTTTTCCCATGGAAAACTAGTTCACCCTTCCCCAAAATAGCACCCTTCAAATTTATTCATATATCTCTGAGCATTCTCAGCTGATACGCCAAGAAGAGATCACGGAAGATATAATTCTACATATCCAGAGGGCATCAGATTAGGGAAGATCTAGTCTTGACTTTCAAAGGTAACCTTCAGAGTTAGCGGTAGTCCTTGACTTACAACCACAACTGAACCCCAAATATTTGTGGTTAAGTGAGACATTTGTTAAATGAGTTTTGCCCCTTTTTTACGACCTTTCTTGCCACAGTTGTTAATCACTGCAGTTGTTGGTAGTAACAAGTGAATCTGGCTTCCCCATGGAGTTTGCTTGTCAGAAGGTCGCAAAAGGTGATCACATGATCCCAGGACACTGCAACCGTCATAAATATGAACTAGTTGCAAGCATCCGAGTTTTGATCATGTGACCATGGGGATGCTGTAACGGTCATAAGTCACTTTTTTCAGTGCCGTTATAACTTTAAATGATCAATAAATGAACTGTTGTAAGTTGAGGACTACCTGTACTGAAATGTTACTTCAGCTAACAAGGCATGTTGTTCATCACTTTTTGACCAGTCAGAAGTTTCTATCACCTCAAATACTGTTCACATTTTTCAGATATTTAGGATACGAGCAATCAGATAACGGGGTTAATTGGTGAGGGCGAAGATATGAGCCTTATCTTAGTTTGAATATACTTGTGAAATTTGGAATACAGGTTGTCCTTGACTTGCAACTGTCTGAAGTTCTGACAGACCTATGGGACAGTGGGGGAGAGGGGAGGTGACATACGACCCAGATTCAAAGTTTTGATGGCCGTTCCCTCCCCTCATGGTCATATGACTGCACTTTGGATGCTTGACATTTAGGCTGCATTTATGGCTGTTTGCAGCATCTTGCAATCACGCAACTGCATTTTATGATGGTTTTGTGAAAAATGGCGTTTACTTCCATTTTCTTTGGCAAAACTGTAAACATAACAGTTGCTTAACAACCTAATGACCATCATAAACAAAGGCTGCAAAATTGTGTCAGTTATATGACCAATCATTTTACGACCATCACCTAGTTACGACCATGATGAACAGGCTCCGTTACAGTCGTAACTTGAGGACTACCTGTATCCCCCCCAAAAAATAAAAAATCATGGTGGTGTGTATTTAAGCAAGACAATAAAGCAATTCTACAATCCTGAATCACAGCACTGCCATTACTTGGGATCTATAATAACCGTAAGCACAATTATAAAAATTGTAATGACGGTTGCGGGTTTTTCTTTTTTTTCATTTTGAAGTGTTCTTTCTACAATTACTAGTAGCTTTTGTAACAGGCTCTCTATTGTACACAGACCCTGACACTCTTGGCTCCAATCCTGGATCTGCAGATGGCCATTTTTGCAAGTTTTGTACCCACATGAGCTATTAGTAATTGTATATAATCTCTCAGCCAAATGAAAAAAGATGACAGAAAGGTTGTTCTTGTTTTGCTTTGTTTTCTATTTATTGTAAAGTGACGAGTATAATAGTAGTACCTGGCGTGTATCAACATTTTTTTAGTATAACCTTTGAGTATATGAAGATCCTTATTTACATCTGTCATTTCTGTGGTAATTCTTATAAAAATCTTATATTTTTTCCGCCTCTTTAAAGGAAATAAATTGTAAGCAATTTAATGTACACTTTTGTGTACATTACAACTGTCTCATTTAACGAGGGATATTTTGGGCTCTGTTGTGGTCGTAAGTCGAAGTATACGATCTAGGAATATGTTTTTCTTTCTTCAGTTTACTGCTGCTAAATCAGATTGAAACCACAGATATGAAAATGCACTGCTCCTTTGGTTCTGTTTTTCAGAATGATCAAATCTCAGCCACAGGAGTATAGTTTTATTCCTCGGACGTGGATTTTTCCAGCAGAGTTTACCCAGTTCCAGAACTATGTAAAAGAACTAAAAAGAAAGCGCCGAAATAAAACGTTCATAGTCAAACCAGCTAATGGGGCAATGGGACATGGGTAGGTACAGTAGCAACCCAGTGG
Organism: Protobothrops mucrosquamatus; assembly: GCF_001527695.2. NCBI lineage: Eukaryota > Metazoa > Chordata > Lepidosauria > Squamata > Viperidae > Protobothrops > Protobothrops mucrosquamatus. The sequence continues at coordinate 228,547 of NW_015387939.1, read as the reverse complement.
AGTCCTTTCACATCACTACGCTTGTTTATATAATTGGAATTATAATTAGATATTGAGGTTCTAAAAATGTTATTCATTAATAACAAGCACAATAAGCAGGCTGTTGATGCTGCTACTGGGAACAAATAGTGGACTGGATTTGTTAGTTTTCTTTCCATTATTAGAAAGGTACTAAATATAAGATTATGTTTGTCTTATTATACCATCCATATACAGGTGGTCCATGCTTAACAATGCTAATTGGGATTGAAAATTCTGTCATTAAGGGAATGTGATCATAAATAAAAAAACACCAAATGACTGTGTTGCTTAATGACAGTAGTTCTGGCAGTCCCAGTGCTGTCATTAAGCAAGGATCACAAGCATACCACATGACCACAATTTCCAATTTCCTGTTATAGAATTCTTTATTGGCCAAGTGTGATTGGACACACAAGGAATTTGTCTTCGGTGCCTAAGCTCAGTGTACATAAAAGGTATAAGTGATAAATCGTGATCATAGTCATCGTAAAAATTTTATCATAAATCATAAGATACAACACTTAGTGATAGTCATAGGATACTAGATAAGCAATCAACATAAATCATACTAGGAAACTAAATAAATATAAATTGTAAGATACAAGCAACAAAGTTATAGTCATAAGTAGATAAGGAGGAATAATAGTAATACAGCCTTACTAAATAGTTTGACAGTGTTGTGGGAATTAGTTGTTTAGCAGAGTGATGCCATGGGAGAAAAACTGTCCTTGTGTCTAGCAGTTGAATTCTCCATTTACTTTGCTTATGGAAAGTTGGCAGGGTAAGTCACTAATCACAATCACCTGACTGTAGGATGCTGAGAAAGCTGTAAGGACAAGATACAGTTATAATTATCAGTCATTCAGCATTGTTGTAAGTTTGAGCAGTTGCTGAACAAGTAATCATTAAATGAGGACTACCTGTAATAATCTGTTTATTACTTATTTAGTAAACAAATTTATGTAATTGCCCAACTCACACACAGCATAGCATAGCACAGCACAGCACAAGAATTATTGGTGAGAGATATTCAAACACTTGGTAAACTATACAGTATAATAGATTTGGAGTACATGCCTAAGAAGTAGGTTTGATAAACCTGGCTTAAAGCAAGTGAAACCAGTAGCTTACTATTTAAGGGACATTATTTTTATAAATAATTAGCCAGAATGGAAAGTCTTCATTTTTTCTTTTTTGCCTTTTATCAGGATCTCCCTTGTCAGAAATGCAGAAAAACTTCATTCTCAGGACCACCTCATAGTTCAAGAATACCTTGACAAGCCCTTCCTTATGGAAGGTTACAAATTTGATTTAAGGGTGTACATTCTGGTAACTTCATGTGATCCACTTAAAATATTTTTATATAATGATGGATTAGTGAGAATGGGCACAGAGAAATATCATCCACCTAATGAATCAAATCTGGTAAGTAAAGGTTTGAGTGAATAAAAATAGTGCAACACTATATGCTTAGGCAAACCCACTGTATATATTGTAATAGAGAACAGCTAGGTATTGATTGCAAGATAAATTGTTTTGGAATGATTATATTTTGCTTTGTTTTTAATTTCTGTTGAGTTGAGAGTCAGAAGAATACAATGGTAGAGGGTGTCAAAAGCTGCTGAGAGGCCTAAAAAAGCCAGGATGGGTCCACAACCTTCATCCACAACCAACGTTCTGACAAAGCTCATCCACTAGTGTGATCAGTGCCATCTGGGTTCCATGTTCAGTCCTAAGCACTGATTTAAAAAGGGTCCAGCAAATTCATTTCTTTTAGAATTCTCCATGGGATTATGTTTAGCCTTTGATCCTGGAGACAATATACAGATTTCATGACTAGATAGATTTATTCTTCATCAGTTTATTCACTTTACCAAATTTTATGCCAGCAAATTTGAATGGTTTAGTTTGGCATATCTAAATAAGTTTTTCCTTTCGTCTATCCTGAATTTCCAACCTTGGTATTTCGTTAGATAAGTAAATTTAGATAAATAAACAAATAAATTAGATAAATTACTATTAAGTAACTATTAAATTAAGTAAATACTATTCTGTATCAAGGAAAAAACTGCCAAGTTGATTTCCCCCCCCCACATCATCCATATTTTTTATTCCAACTTCTTAAAAATTAAACAAATCTGTATGGACATTTGCTCATTCATTTTAGTCGATATCACAACCGATTACAATACCCAACTTTTTTAGATTTATCCATTCTTTCATAAATACCTTTTTTGCAGTGTAAAAATTGTTTCATTATCACCATCTTCATTAAGTCTCTCTTTAAACAGAACCGCAAACTCGCTTTCTCTACTTGCCTCTCAGGAATCACATTCTCATTTCTGTTTCAGAGCCAGTTGTATATGCATCTGACCAACTACTCTGTGAATAAGCATAATGAGCATTTTGAACGGGATGAAACAGAAGATAAAGGCAGTAAGCGCTCTATAAAGTGGTTTACTGAGTTTCTGCAAACAAATCACCTTGACGTTTCCAAATTCTGGAATGATATTTCAGTAAGAGAAAACTAATACGCAATAGATGTTCTATGTTCGGTCGTCATAATGCTCTGTACCGTTCCTCCTGAACTGGGACATACTATGGATTTTGATGCAACGGAAGTCCTTATTTAATTTTTTTTTTAATACGGCAGAACTGTTATATGTAGAATCTTGTCATTATGTCAAAGGGGGGAAATGGGCAAAATACCAGATTTATTTTCCCAAGAAACTGAATAATAACGTTTTGAATTAATTATTAGAATCCTTTGGCAGTCCTGATTAGATCCTAGATATTCTTTGCCCTTGAATTTTTGTGATTTAGAGCCCAGCCAACAATCAATTCTTATTTTGTTAGAGTCTGTCTTATTTTGCTGTTTAATGTTTTTCTGTAAAATTCAAATAAACACAATAATGATGCTATTCTGCTATCCTTATCTTTTTGCACAATCTCTCAGGAGTTAGTGGTGAAGACACTTATAGTAGCAGAACCACATGTTCTTCATGCTTATCGCATGTGTAGACCAGGGCAGTCTCCTGGAAGTGACAGCGTTTGCTTTGAAGTTCTGGGATTTGATATTCTGCTGGACAAGAAACTCAAGCCATGGCTACTAGAGGTGAGCAGCTTTACAATAATTTCAATAAGTGTATAAAGGTTAAAAAAACAACAACTGGTATGCCACTCAGTATCATTGTTGACTTAAAAATAAGATATTCTCATTTAACCCCTAGAAGTGGAGTCGATGACTCAGCAGTTAAAGATGTTGAGCTTGTCAGCTGAAAGCTGATAGCCTGGATTTGAAACTTGAGCACCACGCAATGGGGTGAGCTCCCATTACTTGTCCCAGTTCCTGCCAATCTAGCAGTTCTCAAAAGCATGCAAATGTGAGTAGATAATTAGGTACCACTTTGGTGGGAAGATTACAGTGTTCCGTGTGCCTCCGCATATAGTCATGCTGGCCACATGACCACAGGAGTGTCTTGGGACAACGCTGGCTCCCTCAGCTAAGAAACGGAGATGTGCACTGCCCCTGAGAGTCGGACACGACTGGACAGGGGTTTATATATTACACATTAAAAAATAGAATTAAGAGGGTGACTTGAAGTGAGCTGTGCAATCAAATATGGCTCCTGAAAATACATACTCTGTACATACATGCATTAATACATGAACATGTATGTGTACACCTGTAATATCATATTTTGCTGTGTGGTGATTAAAAGCCCTGATCTAGAGGCTGGGAGAGCATGAGTTCCATTCCTGCCTTAGGCACAGAGCCAACTGGTTGACTTTGAGCCAGTCATTTTCTGTTCTTCCTAGGGAGAAGGCAGGGCTTCATCCTGCAGTGGAGTAATTTGGGATGATAATCATGACAATGATTATGATGACAGCTGTTACTCATCTAACTTGCGGTTAAGTAGCAGCTTTTTAGATCAAGGCTGATATTTTTAGAAATGTACCATAAAAATATTTTCAGACGAAACATGATAGGGACAATATTAGTTGCATTTTTGAACCATGAATCAGAACCTCTTTTCTCCAGCTATGCTCACATATTTTTTTCTCTAGCAGAAGCGTGTATGTCATCTCACAAGTATTTTTCACCATCTAGTGGATAAAACATGAAATGTTCTATTCCAAATAAAGTAATCTTGTCTGTTTTGTTTCATCTTTGATTTGTCTGGATAATAATGTATCAGCAATATATGAATAGAGAGAGATCTATACTGTAAAGGGTTCCATGTTGAGCAGAACCTGTTTCTTCAGGGTCCTGGTGACCCTAGTATGGTCAGGAACGTCTTCAACTGCCTTTACATTTCAAGAAATTTAAAGAATGTAAATAAATTACAGATAGATTAATGTGCTTGAAAGTAGTTCTCCATCAGATGTGTTGACCTCTACTTTCAGGATCTCTAGTCAATGTTGAGTAGAGGAACAAGGGATCTGTAGTTTAACACATCTCAATAACACCCAACTATAAAGCCACATAGTTGGGCATAGTTGTCAAGAAAGAAAGCTGTTAAAGAGAATGAATAAGATTCCCAGGTAAAATGTTGGAAAAATACAACCAAGTGGTTGGAAATAAGGAGGTGCCTTCAGGAAGTGGACAAAAGAAGAAAACTATGGTTAGGAAAGAGTGGTAACAGATTCTAGACTGAGGCTTACTCCTGGGTGATGAAATGGTAACTGTAGCTAGGAATGGCTTTTTTCAATTTGGTGTTACATCAACTTGAGAACTTATAATTTACATCCAAACTTGATTGATTGATTGATTGATTGATTGATTGATTGATTGATTGATTGATTGATTGATTGATTGATTCATTCATTCATTCATTCATTCATTCATATTATTTTATATGCCACCCATCTCACTCCACAAAGCAACTCTGATACCAGAATGCATTGTAATATATTCTGCGTTGATAATCTGAATTTTCCAAACTGCAGAGGCTTGCAGTTAAGTGAAGCCAGTAAAGAAGAATATACAAACGTAATGCTCGTTGATTAAGAATTTGCTTTGGGGTCCAGTTTAAAATATTAGTGTTTAAAAGCCTACCATCAAAACTATCTTAACAAATCTGTTCACACTTTTCCTATTCTCAGGATCTAAGCTGGGGGGGGGGGAAAGAGACTGTTACACTCCAATATTGCTAGCCTACAACTCTCAACAGTCATAGGCAATACAGTCAATGGAGCGATACTAGAAGTCATAATTTTGCAACTTCCAAAACACTACAGATTCTCCAACTGAACTAGCACAATTGGACATAAGGAGTGTTTGCTTGAATGTCAAACCTGAAAATAAATTAGTCTCATCCAAATGGAAATATGGCAAAGTATGCTTAAAATATTTTTAGTATAATAATGTAGCAAGTTTTGGCTTATCCCCAACTCTGGGAGATAAAATTTTAAGCAGCTTAGTATTTGTGAGAATTGAGTATTGTGGCTTAACATCTTCCTTCCTGTTGGCAAGAGAGGAGAGTGCATTGTAATTATTATTTTCTGCCAGAATACATATTTGGATTGCAGAAACCTATGAACATTATATTAAGCAACAAAAGCACAAGATCAAAAGTGGATTTTGTGAAGCATTTTGTCTAGTTTTCGATTCCTACTGGTATTAGGGGAATTCAAATTCAAAACCCAAAATATAACTGCCTTTTTGCTGCTTGAGAAAATGCCAGTAGCAAAACTTTTACAGTGAATTTGTGGAACTGCTGACTTGGTATTGCAAAAGGAAGATAATTTCTAGCTCCATGTAAATGCACTAATAGCTATAGTCCCCAAGATATTGAACATCACCTAATGTCTTCATCATTGTGGTGTGTTCATATTGTGGTGAGCCGCATTATTATGACCTGTAGGACACTACAGAAATAATTGATCGGTCTAGCTAATTCGATCAAAATGATGCAGAAGATGATTTGCTGTTGAAATAGGTTACCATAAAGTACATATGATAGCTTACATGCAGTAGTTCAGATTTACTCCATGAAATATTCTGTAGCAGAAATGGAGAATTTGAGGTTCATCAGATGTTATTAAACTACAATTTCAAATATCCATTACAATTGGCCACACTGCCTGGCAGGGTGGATAATAATCAATTTTTTTAAAAAAAAATTAAAAAATGGATTTTTAAAAATCTTTTATCAAATTTATTTTAATAAAATGCTTTTGGAGTAAAAATCTATCTAAACATAGTTTTCTATTTAAGATACATTAATAATTTAGTTTATTCAACATGGAGTTTAGTTATGTAGCACGGGGCTGTATATTCTGCAATATTTACATTTTTGGTAAACTCAATCCAAGCTTTGCAAGCTGAGATAACATGTACTGCATTGATGCATTCACACAATTTCAGAGTAATCATGAGATAAATCATAAAATAAAGTTCAGGATTTTTTTTTTATCCCATCGTTTTGCAAATCTATGTATACTACAAACTGTACGATTGTTTGAAGAAAAGTGCATCTGTATCAGGCTCTAATTAAATAAAAGAATTTGAGTAGTTTTCCAACTATTGTGTTTCCCCGAAAGTAAGACCTGGTCTTATATTATTTTTGCCTCCAAAAGAGGCATTAGGTCTTATTTTTTTGGGGGGGGATGTCTTATATTTTTTGTGACACCTGCCTCACCTTGCGTTGGCGGCACCAACAGCTTCATGCCGCAGGGACCTGCGTGGCTGCCGGCCCACTTTTTATTATTATTTTTTATATAATATTTTATTAGTTTTCTAATTTTACAATTAATATTTAAAAAGCAACGTGGTGGCTGTGTTAATATTTCAATAACATACATAAATCTTTAGTACAAATCTCAAGTTACAACATCAGATATTTTCTCTCTTTTTCCTTCAATATCTACTATCTCATATTAGGCTAATATAGTTCTTATTATTATCAACTAAGTAAAAACATCATTATTACATGTATCAATAATTTTTAGCTTATACATACTGTATCTTAATTGTGTTTGCACTCAATCCTTATATACAATCAATGTCCTGTTATTTCTTTTTCCCCAAGCTTTAATTTCCCATCAATATTCATGTTAACATTTGATATTTATAATTTCCAAACTTTAGGTAACCAAAGTTTCCCTTTTCTCAACTTCTTTTTTCCATTTTTCATAACAAAATCTAATATTCTAAATACACATCTTATCTATTTGAGTATAGTCTTGTTCTAAAGTTATCTATCCATATTAAACCATCTAATTAATAATACAGTATCCCCTTCAATAAATCAAAGCCATTAATTTTTCGTTTGGGTTTAATTTTTCTGGTAATATCTTTTATCTCATATTAAGCAAACAGAATTCTTATTTTCAATTGATTTCTAAATATTTTAAATTAGGTGACCAAAATTCCCCTTATCTCAACTTTTCCCTTTTCCCCTTTTCATACCAAAGTCTATTTATCTTGTTACACATCTTACCTATTTAATTATAGTGATACTTTATTTTCTAAAAGTTATGTATTTTCCACCATATTCAACCCTCTAATTAGTAATATGAAATGCACTCTAATAAATCAAAACCCTAATTTTCTTCAGCCTTACTCTGGGTTTTTTCCTTTGTCAAGTAGTCTTCCATGTCAATGCATTTAAACCATCAAATAGTTCTCCCTCTATTATTATATATATTATTTGAAATAAGAAAGACCATTTAATTGCAGTTTTTTGGGAAGAACTAATCCACTTGTATTCATTTGATCGCCTCCCTATTACTCCAATTTCCCAAGATTATCGTGATAGGTTTATCTTCCATTCAATCTGTTCTTCTTCTCCTCAAAATTCTTCTGATTTATATAGAAACTCTTTTCCATTTTCAGTGTTGTCACTCCCTTTTCTGAATTTTCCGTTGGTTGGATTTGTTGGTCAATTAAGTCCTCTGTCTTAGTGTTTGGTTGTTCCACTTCTGTTATTTTCTGTATTGTTAGTTCTTTGGTTGTAGTCAAAATCTGGGTTTGTATATCTAAGCTGGCATCTTGTTCCTTTATGTTGCATCTTATTTTGTCACAAGCTGAGAGAATAGTTTCGTGTATTGATTTCAACATGGAAAGGTTTTTTTCCTGATCTTCATCCATATTCTCTTAATAGTGTATTAAGTTGAAGACTTCAGAATCAAACGTTAAAAATAGTTCAAACAGGCCAAATATGTCACTCAGAAGTTCTCTATTACAGCTGAGTTTCTCACAGGTGGTATCTGTCAAGGTCAGAAGAGTTTTATCTTGAGTCTGGGCTTCAAGCCAAATCTCTTTTAGGCAATAACAAGTTGTAATACCATACTTCGCCAGAAGATGTCACCGATGCCATTTAAAACTTTAAGTACAAAGTTTTTATGCGAGTTTTTCAAGTTTTATTTCTTTTTTTTTAAATTAAAACAAACATCTCCAGTAAGAATAGGAAAACTTTTAGTCCCCAAGTTTCCAAAACATATAGATCCAGTTAGATTAAAATTGTTCCTATAATTGCTTTAATTCCCCTGGGTAGTTAGTCGCCGCTTTTCTTGGATGGTGGGGTAGATATTCCCTTCCTTCTCTCCTCACAGGGGGAAGAATACTTTGGGCAGCTTTTACAGGAGAAAGTACTTAAAGTCTTAAAGAGAAGATCAGATCTCACCCAGTTTCATCCGTGTTGCTTTAAAGGTGCTTGATGGTAATTTTGACTTCAGCTGTCAGCAGCTTAGTGACGAGCCTTATGGCCGGTCTTTCCCTTGCCGATTCAATTATTCATTTTTTCTGTGAGAAGGAATAATATCCTCATATATCACCTTTTTTTCCTACTAACCACTAATAAGCTTCTGCATACACATATATTCCCATGCTTTTCAGATTTGTTTTGGTTTTAATAGCTTTACATTATTAGTTTTATATAAAAATTAAATTTTAATAATACTTATCATGTAAACATTTTGAAATGTGAATTAAAATGTGTTACACTGCACAGTGCAAATGTTTACGCGTTCTTTGCCTGTGATTGAGGGTTCATGCTCCAATTATAATAGCAAATAGCTAAACAATACAGGCAAAGTAAATGCATTTTATATGTAACATTATTTTGGATATTTCACATGCCATAAAATTTGTAGCATGTGTGTAAATCTTACCTCCTTTACAATAAAAGGATTTTTTTTTCAGATAGCAAAATATGATTACTTGGTACGTTTGCAAGTAAGGATCTTGAAAATTTGGTCTGGGATACATGCATATATATGAGTGATGGAATGTTTTGTACATACTATTTTTTGTATTTAACATTCCTGAAAATGTTCTTCCTTTTTTTTTTTTCATTTTCTCAGATTAATCGAGCTCCCAGCTTTGGTACTGACCAGAAAATTGATTATGATGTGAAAAAAGGTGTCCTTTTGAATGCATTACAGCTTCTCAACATCAGGTAAATATGCATAAGCTAGTTATTATTTATTATGGTTATAAAAAAATTGAGGTACATTTACCATATTTTCCCAAAAAATGTTTTCATACAATTTAAGTTAAACCCTTTGACTTTTGAGTATTTAATCCAAATACAGTATAATACAATCTTTGTCATTACTGGAAAAGAGTAAGTTAAATCCTAGTTTGATCCAAACGGTCTGGCCAGATTTTTATGAAGTAATTTCTTGAGGCAGAAGAAGATTGTGTTCATGTCTCTATTTTCCATCTGATTGGACTAAGAAGATTACAATGAAACTGGTATTACTGTATATCTGTGCATATTCTCTTAGAGTGTGAAAATGCCTAGAGCCATAGGATTTCTTTTTTAAACAGCTTATTATAAATGAGGCCTCTGAGGACATTTTGTATTCCTCTAGTCTAGTTGATGTTAGGAATTCCAATATCTTGTTTGGTACCATTTGTCCAGTGTCTTTAGGAGGAGTTAGTTGTTCAGGTATTACCAGGTGAAGCATCTGAAAGCAGCATGGTATTGCAGTTGCCAGGTGTTATATCAGGGCCTGACATTAACAACCAACTGAGGAGGATTGTTTCTGAGGAGAACTTATTTCTGATAGTTCATTGTCTGGCTGACAGAGATAGCTCCCATCTGCTCTATCCTGGGGAGAGTGGTTGTAGTAGTAGCAACTTTTTCCCCTCCATTGTAGCTTGTCGGTACCAAGCACTCATTGGCTTACCAGTGCAGGTAAATGAAAACAGAAAGGGTATCTTGGAATAGCTGCCATGTAAGAAAAGGAAGAAAATGGGCGGCCTCTACTTCTGCAACCATGGTAAATGGGCGGCCTCTACTTCTGCAACCATGGATATTTGTGCTTCTCCATCTGGGAGGTTGGTAGGTATGGGAAAAAAGCGAGCTTGCTAGTCATTAGCAAATAAAGATAGCCCTGGACTCTAACATCATTGTGCCAAAAAAGTTGAAAACTCCACTTGGGTAGCTTTTGTTGATCCTGTCAAGTATTTTCTTTTCAGGACAAGTGATAAAAGAAAAAATTTAGCCAAGCAAAAAGCAGAAGCTCAGAAGAGACTGTACGGCCAAGGGTCAATGAAAAGGCTGTCCCCTATATCTTCTGACTGGGAAAAGCAACGGCGTTCCCTAGAAAGGAGGAGAGAAGAACTGGTAATTTAAAACATCTATGTATATATAAATGAAGGAGCCATGTTTTCTACCTTTTTCTCTAGCGGTATGTTCAGTCATTTCCACATGTTCTTGGCTTCCAGAAAGAGAGACTTGCACAAGTACGCAGGCAGATCTCCAAAGAAGAGCATGAAAACAGGCACATGGGAAACTATAGGTAACTATGTAATCCCTAGATTCCTAATTCAAAGTATATCTTGGATTCATTTGATTTAAAATGGAATTCACTTTGCTTGTATCATGCTTACGTAAAGGTGCTTTCTTCTTTAATGATGAAATGGGCTAATAATAATAGACCTTAGGATGGGTGTAAGCTATTTATTCTCAAAATACTATTGCCAACAACATGATGAATCATGGTTATACAGTTCTCTGAGATATTTATTTCCTCTGTTCAGAGAGAATTCTTTCCTGGCTAAAATGGAAGTTTAGTGTGAAATCAAAGCCATAACTAAGCCAACTTTCTTAAACAACATTTTCCCCAATCGAACTCAGATTATAAAAATAAGATCTTACTGAGGTTTTTTTTGTTAAACTTTAAGACAGATTTTGAGATATGTCACTATCAGCCTATGGTTCTGTTGATGGCCTACAGAAGAAAGTCTTGTCATGCATCATAAATTCCTTAAGAGTCATGATAGCTCTTTTTAAAAAATGAGATACAAAAATGTGTTTCTTCTGAAAAGAATCTTAAAACCCAATATGAGGAAAGATGAAAAAATGAAAACTAGTTCTAAGAGCTTTATAATGTGTTTTACTGGCCTGGGATAACCGTTGGTTATCTGATTGCTCCCCAATTAAAAAGGAAAAAAAAGCTGAAATCGAATAAAATTGCAGATAAAATTGATTGCATGCTGTTGCATAAGATCTTATAAAATTTATAGTAAGGGTAGAGGAAATTTGGGCTGTGTTAATTTTTTACTATCTCGATTTTTAAATTTGCACTTTTTCAGCCCTTGCAGCATAATGAAAAATTGTACATATTATCTGCTACCTGCAAAGGTTGCTAATCTCTGAACTTGTTTAGACAGATCAATAAAATAAAGTTTAGAACTGGGTTTTTTCATTGTTAAACCTCTCCCCATCTACCTGGTTTCCGGAATTAGATTTTCCTGATACTAACTTGTTAGCTTGAAATCAGAAAAAAAAATCATGATTAATATTTCTGATATCTTAATCTGGTAATGTGTGCAATATAGTGTTTTTGGAAGCTTTTTGTTAGAACTTTTCCTTTGATGGATATAATGTTAAATATTTTTATTACTGTGTTTTGTTTAATATTTCATTTGTTCCAGAAATTTGGGTGACGTGTTTTGTTTTTTTTAAAAGTTTTATTATTATTTTTTAACAGAGTTCAATAATAATTATTCTACAAAAGCGCATTGTCTGAATACCTTATTTACTAATACAAATTAAATTCCTAATCCCTAAATCTTTTCTCTAACCATTGATAAAATAGGTCCCAAGTTTGAAAATATTCTGTTTCTTCTTTTTCTTTCAACCTTAAACCTTAAACCTCTGTCCATTTCCGTACAGTCTAATATTTTTTTGATTATTTCTTCTTCTGGTGGTATTTCTTCGTTCTTCAATATTGTGCAAATATAATTCTTGCCGCTGTTATCACATGTAGAATCAAATATGTACTTTGCTTATCAAGTTTTTCTGGCATTATACCAAGTTATAATTCAGATTTATAGTCTATGTGTTTCTCTAACATTTTTTCTAACCAAGTGTGGATTATTGTCCAGTATCTCCTTGCTTTAACACATGTCCACCACATATGATAAGTACTGGTTTGTGTTTATATTTCCAACATTTCTCCGACATATTTTTAAACATTTTTGCTAATCTTGTTGGTGGCAAATGCCATCTATAAAACATTTTATATAAGTTTTCTTTGTATGAAGCTGCCATTGTCAATTTATAGTGTCTTTCCCACAAACTTTGCCATTTTTCTAAGTCTATATTATATCCAAAATTCTTTGCCCGTACTATCATTGTCTCTTTTACTTGTTCATCTTCCATTTTGAAATTTAATAAGGAATTATACATTTTTTTGATTAACTTTTCATCAGAAGTTAATAATGTCTGATCAAACATAGTCTGTTCTTTGTAAAATCCATACTGTTTAATATCTTTATCGTATCTGACTTTAATTTGTAAATGTGACCACCATGTTAAATCGATGCTCTGATTTTCCATCTCTTGCCTGGATTTTAAGTTCCCTCCAGAATTTAGAATATCTTTGTATGTCCATATTTTATCGAGACTGACTAGATTTGGATGTACGAATGCTTCCATTGTTGAAAGCCATCCTGGAATTTTCAAATAAATTTTACATTTTATTTTTTCCCAAGTTAATAATAATGCATTTCTAATGTAGTGGCTTTGGAAGTATTTATGTATTTTATTTTTTCCGTACCATAGAAAAGCATGCCAACCAAGTTGCAGGTCATGGCCCTCCAGATACAGCAATCTTTTATTTTTAAGAGTTATCCATTCTTTTATCCATGTTAACATTGATGCTTGATAATATAAAACCCAATCTGGCAAGCCAAAGCCTCCATTTCCCTTGGCTTCTTGTAACATTTTCAATTTAATTCTAGCTTTCTTTCCTTGCCAGATAAATTTTTGAATTAAAGAGTTTAAATCTTCAAAGAATTTTTTCTCCAGTTTTATAGGTATTGTTTGAAATAAAAATAATATTTTTTGGTAATATATTCATTTTCACCGTAGCAATTCTTCCTAACATCGACAGTTGAAGATTCTTCTATTTTTCCAAATCAAGCTTTATTTGGTTTAACAATTTAATGTAATTATCTTCTTTCATTGTTGAACATCTTGCTCTTAAATATATCCCAAATATTTGACCTTTTTGACTATTTGCAATTCTATTTTTTCTGATAATTTCCTCTATCATATTGAAAAAAGTCTTAGGTAAACTTTTTCTTCCTTGTTTCCCTGATTTATTGCTTTTATAGTCTAATGTCCCATCTACTATTGCATTGAAATCCCCAATTAAGCATATATTTTGATATTCCATTTCTACTATTTTTCTGTGAAGGTTTTGATAAAATTCTTCTTGTTTATTATTTGGTGGATATATTGCTATCAAAAGTATCTGTTTTTGATTTAAAAATATTTCTACCATTAATATTCTTCCTTCTTCATCTGCATAAATCATTTTGGAATCTATTGTTTCTTTGACATATATAACTACTCTTTTTTTTGTTGAGCTGATGTATAATAAAGTTTTCCAAGTTTTGGATTTTTCAAAAATTTATGATGTTGTTTTTTATGTGTGTTTCTTGCAAACAAATTATATCAATGTTTAATTTCTGTAGTTTGAAAATTCTTTTCCTTTTTGATGGGGAATTCAGTCCATTTATATTCACTGAAAAAATTCCATTTTCCTTCTCCATTTTGGTTTACTTATATTTAGGTCTTGTTGATCTTGTTATCATCTGCTGTTTTACTATTCCCTCATCTTCTTGATTCATCTTTTCTTTTTCCTCTTCCACCTGTGTAATTGTTTCCTCTATTGTTTGTTCTGTCTATTTCTGGCTTTTTCCATCCTCTTGTTGATATTGTGTTCTTTCTCCCAGAAATGCTCTATATCTTTCATCAAAATCCTGTGCCTTCCACACTGAGTCCAAACGATATCTTGTGTTATTTCAATTGATTAAAATCCCTTCTGGCATCAGCCATCTAAAATTTACTCCTTTTGCAATCAGCTTTGTAGTCAAGAAATGATTTTGTCTTCGAGTATCCCTTATTCTCTTGGGAATCTGTTTCAGCACTACTATTTCTTTATCTTTATATTGTAATAGATCATCTCTAACTCTTCTTAATATCTCATCCCTCATTGTTTTCTTCATAAATCTTACATGGACGTCTCTGGGCAATTTGTGTTTCCTTGCATAACTTGAATTCATTCTAAATATTTCATCCACTTCTTGCTGCATCTCTGGTATTTCCATTTCTAGGGCCTCTGCTAATAGATTAATAATCACTTCTGCTATATTTTCCTCTTTATCTGGAATCTCAAATAGTGTACTGCCTTCTCCATTTCCAAAGCAGCAACTGCTCCTTCTAGGTTTTGGTTTGCTTGTTCTAATCTTTTATTCTCTGTCATTAGTGCTTCAATTTTTCCCTAGTATCTTCTGATTGATCTTCCACCTTCTGAATTCTTTGTTCATTTTTAAGGATCATTTGTTGGTCAATCTCAAATTGTGTCTTTATGTCTAGCATTTGTTCGTTTAGCTTATCAAGGTTGCTTTTTGTTTCTTGATGATTCTTCTGCATCATTTCTTGCATTAATTGTAAGGTCTCATGCATCTCTTTTTGGAGGTTGTTTGCCTTCTCTCGTTGTAACATTGCTTCAATAGATCCCTGACTTGCTGGACTGGATGTTCCAGAAGAGGGTGCAGAAGCAGGTTTTTTTTGTAATTTAGTGAGATTTTGTGCACTCATTGTTCAATCAGGCAAATTTTGTAAATCCACAGGGAAAAGAGGAAAAAAAATGCCAATTGCTGTAGGCTATAATCGAATTTTAAAAAGACCCAGCTGTTTTAGGCTGAAATCCAACTTTAAAAAGAAGCCAACTATTTTAGGCTATAATCCAAGTTTAAAAGGGAGCCAACTGCTTTAGGCTATAATCCAAATTTAAAAAGCAGCCAACTGCTTTAGGCTATAATCCAGGTTTAGAAAGAGCCTAATCCAAATATTTCTGTCAGTTCAAAAATATTAAAGAAAAAAAGAAAATAAAAGAAAAAACCTGTCTCTAAATAGTTTCTATAATAGTTATGTCTAAAGTTGAAAGATGTAGTTAAAAAAAAATCTTTTTTTTGTAGAAACACAGGATGTTCTTTGTTTAGCACAGGTGTTGTTTCAAGGTCATCACTCTTCTGATTTTTTCTGTATTGTAGTATCTTCCCTCACCACTAGATGTCCTCATTAGTCATAGTGTCTCTATCCAGTAGTAAAACTTTTATTTAAAATGCTCTTTCACAACAAAATAAAAAAATCTTCCCAAATCCCAAAAATTAGCCAACAGATTATCATTTTTTTTCTTTTCAATCAGTCTCTAATGTTTTCGGCATATTTTTTATATTCCTCAATTTCGTTCCCCCATTCCAGATTTTTCACCGCTTTTAACTCTCTTCTTCCCAAGTCTTCCTGGGTTTTTTTACTTTTAAAAGTTATCCAACTCAGGGAATTATATTTTAAAAATCTATAGGGAAGAGAAATAAAGAAGAATCTGACCCAGATCAAACACATTGTTGACAGTCAGCTGTTCAGCAGCGCTGTTGCGGCTCTTTGCTTCTTCCCCAGCTGTCTGTGGCTTGGGCTGTCTGCGTACTTGCTGGCAGCCTTTCTCCCGCCTGTTTGAAGAGTTTCCTCGGTCCGTTTGGGCCAACCGCCGTTGGCTCCAAACTCCCAAGGTTTCCCTTCCACCTTGTTGCCTCTCCAGGGCGACTTTCTGACCTCTTTGGGTCTCCAGACGAAGTGAAATGGGACTAGGAAACCGGAGCTCCGGTTTCTTTCATCTGTGTCACCATGATGCCCCGGGTGGACTCCGACATTGTGTGTTTTAAGATGCCGTGGGAAACCAGGTTTTGAAGGATGGCATATAGCTGTAGCAATAACACTTAGACTTATATATCACTCTATGGTGCTTCACAGCACTCTCTGAGTGATTTACAATGTCAGCAAATTGCCCCCAACAATCTGGGTCTTTATTTTACCGACCTTGGAAGGATGGAAGGCTGAGTCAGCCTTGAGCCCGTCAAGATCAAAATCCAGACTGGGCAGAGTTAGCATGCAATACTGCATTCTAACTACTGAGCAACATTTTAAAGACACGTAATTAAAGTATCCTTAGCTGTCTGCTGTTGCTAGAAACTATAGGTTTTGGTGTGACTATAAGAAATTTAATCGACTTTCAGAATTGTTTAGGGGATTTAATTTTTCTTAATTAGTATGGGCAACTAATAAATACAGTATATTGGGAGAATTCAGCCCCAGCTCTTTTTTTAAAAGAGGCCCTAGGAAGCATTTCCATTTTATGCCATTGAAATCTAGTAATGTTCTTACTTTATTTTTAAATATTTTGATCACAAAAGAAACAACAAAAAGTTTGAGAATGTTAGTCCTTTCCCTTTCAACTTTTCATTATTAACCTCTGGCCACAAAAGCATTATTTGTAATAACATGGGTTGAATCATCTTTAGCAATACAATTGGGTAGTAATTTCGCTCCTCCCTGCATCTTCTAACTCTACCAAACGATAGTCTCAAGGTGTGTAAAATTTGTTACACTGCACGTAGCTTACTCTGTAATATGTTTTAAAACATACCATCACAGAGAAAAGTTGTATGCGTGAAAGAACTTCTTTTTCTCACACAAAACATCCATTACATATTGAGTGAGATTCCAAAGTAGTTGTAATACTTTGCATAATTATCTATGCAGCAGCTTTAATGTACCCAGTGTATTACAGAATTTGTAAATGGCAGAAGGAAAGGCAGGAATGTATCCTGAAGTCTGACACTTTTTTTGGTGTTATCCAGCAATCCAGCTAGATATTAATAATAAATTACAATTTGTGTGGTCGGTGGGGAACAGGGAACAGTTCATTTCAACTGAATAGAAAGGAGGAAATGGGTTATAATTGATAGTTCTTGTCAGAAAGAAAGTAGTGAGTGTCTGATGCAATTTTTGTGGTTTTTCTAATGTCCTTCTCAAACTCACTCTCCCTGTCTCTGAATTATGAATGCAATATATAATGTTTCATGTCTCATGCAAACCTGGTTGACATTACAGTGAGTATTTGAACACTTAAGCTTACTGTTTGTAGAAAGACAAGCTTTATTCCTATTT
>NW_015387939.1:206617-210870 GCF_001527695.2 Protobothrops mucrosquamatus | reverse complement strand
TTTTTTTTGTTTTTTTAGTTGTAGTGTCTCCTTTCTCCAGTGAAAATACAGTAGATTTTAAGTAGAATAAGTGTTTTCAAGTCTGTATTTTTCATTAAGTACATTTACCAAGTCAATGTTCTCCCTGAAAATCTCTATGGCTTAACTCGGTGCATAAATCAATGCAATGCAGTGTGTGTGTGTGTGTGTGTGTGTATGTGTGTGTGTATATATAGGTCTTTGGTTATTTGGGTTTTCTCCCGTGTAAAATTGGAAGTGTCTTGGCGACGTTTCGACAAAGTCCCATTCGTCATCTTCAGGCTGGTGTCTTCAGCTTCGTGCTTCTTACTCCTAGAAGCACGAAGCTGAAGACACCAGCCTGAAGGTGACGAATGGGACTTCGTCGAAACGTCGCCAAGACACTTCCAATTTTACGCGGGAGAAAACCCGAATAACCAAATACCTACATACAAACACCCACGAAAACCTCAGAAAACATTATATATATATATATATATATTCATATTCATGTTGAGAAAAATAGTCAAACACCGGGATAATACAAAAACAACAACTGTTTAATAAACTTAGCTTTTATCAGCTAACTGCCGACGTCGTCTTATAAGACCAACTGCTTTTACGCTCTGCTCATGGAGCGCGTTACTGGTCTACCCGCCCCCGCTAATCATACTGCTTCTAGTTGTCTCGCATCCATCTGCATATTCATGAGTTCCAGCCACGCCCAAAGCAGGCAAAGAGAGCGACAACAGGAGAGGCGAGGATCCCTGAACTCACGAATATGCAGACGGATGCGAGACAATTAGAAACCATACGATTAGCAGGGGTGGGTAGACCGGTAACATGCTCCATGAGCAGAGCGCAAAAGCAGTTGGTCTTATAAGCAGGCTTTTGAACCTCCGGCATTCTACTCTGACGACCGACGAAAGCTAAGTTTATTAAACAGTTGTTGTTTTTGTATTATCCAGGTGTTCAACTATTTTTCTCAACATATATGTGTATGTGTGTGTGTGTGTGTATGTATGTATGTATGTATCTATGTATGTATGTATGTATGTATGTATGTATGATTGAAGCAATAGAAGCCATACATTTTGTTTAAGTTCATTTTAGTTAAGCATGCATACAGGATAACGGGTTGTGGAATTGTTCATGTCTCATAGATTTTTCCTTTCTTTTATTCATATTGTAGGCGTATTTACCCTCCTGAAGATAAACTTCTACTTGAAAAATATGAAGGTTTGTTAGCCACAGCTTTTCAAATCTTTCTTGCTGGGAGGGCAGCTTCACTTCAACGGGAAATAAACAACCCTTTGAAAAGGATGAAGGTATCAGTAGTGCCATTATTGACTTAATGATTTCAAATAATTGATTTCCATGTAGAAATACTAAGATGTTTAGATTTTTTTTTCTTTTCATCCAATTTATAGTACTGTCGTACTGAGTTGTGTTTATACCGCAGTGAGATCAACATTGTGTTTATATTTTTTTTACTAATGATTCAAATGTAGCTTGATGAAAACAGTACAGTTAACTGGTTTCATATCATGTGCTTACTTTTAAATGTTGGTTTAAAAACCAGAATGGTTGGATCCATACAGCATGGATTCATAAACCATGTGTTATATCTTTGCATATTGCATCCAATTATGGTTTGTCTCCAAAAGCTTTTTCTGGCTACTCATCTATCAAGTTTGCATATAGCACCCTGAAAGAGAAAAAAACATGTCATCTTACTTCAGCATTTCCAGGGAGAAGATCTGATACATGTTGTCTGGTTTTGAAACCTCAAGCAGCTTTTTAAAGAAATGCTAAACTGCTTGTTCATTTCATGCTTGTTTCAAATGGTCTTTGCATGGACAGCTGTGCTGGAATTCCTATGTAGTAATCTCAGCTGTGGTTAGCTAGTATAATCTTGTTTTTTCATTGTGGAATGTTAATGTTCATAGATTCATACATCAATAAACGCATAGAACTGCAGTGGTTTAAGTACTGAGTTCAATTCCCGAGTCAGGAGTCAAAACTTTTACCACTTAAAAGTTTAGCTTTTGGGCACCTATCAATAAAATATGGCAAAATCAATTCTATAGGAGTTGAATAAATAGTAATGCCTTCGCCTCCATAACTCAGTTTAAATAGGGATAATTTAATAAAGAAAACAGAGAGTAATCCTTGAACTGAGCACTTTTGTTACTTGTATTTACTTCTCCCCATAATCACCACCATTCACTCCACACTTCTGCCAACAGTGGACAATCATCACAAAAGAACTCCACACTTTGTCTCTTCAACCAGGTCCTGGTAGTCCTTTCTGCCTCTTCGTTTGAGTCAAACAGATGCCCACTAAGGTATTCCTTCAATTTTGGGAAAAGGTGGAAGTTGTACAAAACCAAGTCTGGACTCTTATGGCGGATGAAATAAGAGGTGAGATCCAACTTTGCAATTGCCTCTTGTCGTGGCTCATGAGGTATAAGGTCCTGTGTTGTCATGTTGCAGCAAAATTTCTTTCTTGTGCTTCCAAACTCCACGTAATTGTTGTTTCAGAGGGATAGAGGTGGAAGAGATGGAAAGGACTGTCAGGACTTGGTTGAAGAGATTGAAGTGTGGAGTTCTTTTGTGACAGCTGCAACTCATTTGGACATCATTGGTAAAAGTATGTAGCGAATGGTGGTGATTATGGGAATAAGTAAATACAAATAGCCAAATAAAATGGAGAATGATCCTTGAACTTATTAAAATAGCCCTATTTAAACTGGAGGTGGAGGCATAGTTTTTCTTTCAACCCTTGTAATTAGCTCAACAAAAATAATTGCAAGTTTCCATTAGCATTGTTTTTAGGACCCAGACACTGTTAGACAAGGGGAGAAAAAGGCAGGTTTTTTTTTTTAGTATGCTGTGTGCATTCTGACTTTTTCACATTTATTCAAGAATGTATCTTTTCAGGAAGAAGACATATTGGATCTTCTGGAACAGTGTGAACTTGATGATGAGAAACTAATGGGAAAATCTGTCAGAATACGTGGACCAAAGGTATTTATTGAATGAAATTAAAGGTTATCTACATTTTTAAATGAAGTGCATTTGGTTCATCTAAATTCTGAGCTGAATTAGGCTGGTTTGGATCAGTTCCATGTGCCACATTCCCAAATTGAATTTCATCTGAAACAACCAGAAACTGGTTGCCGCTGTCATAAAATTTCACGAGCAATTTAACATTTTCTGGAAGATTACAAAATGGCATTTCATTTTGCCAAAGAGGTTACTGTGCTTTCATGTTGCTAGAACCTAGAGTGAAGCAGACAGAATGAGAAGGGAACCAGTTGAGTGATTGACAGCCATGACTGACAAGTCTGCCTTTCAATTCAACAGTTTAATCAGCAGCCCTTCGGTCATACTAGTTTGCTACATGCTGTTCCCCACTCTTTATAGTGGTTTTTCAATCATGCTTCACGCTTTAAAGTGCTTTCCTGTGGTGTTAGTGAAGTGTATATTTGCGGTTAATTTTCTGTCTTCCCACTTGAAAATCAACGTTGATGGCACTTAATGTAAAAGGCAATAAACCACTCTTTACAATTTGTCAGGCTCCTTAGGAAAGGGTGCCTCTGTATTGTTGGCTATCACAGAATTAGACCACCAAACAAGTTTCTGGTTCTTCCCAAATTTGTAAAGGAGGATCTCAGATCCATGGTAAAACTCCTTCTGAGGTTGGTTGGTTGCTAGCAGATGTTTCATTATCCAACTGGATACATCAGTGTAATGCAAAGTCTGTAAACAAACAACCAAGCTCTGAGAGCACCAAGGATTCCACAGATCAACCTAAGCCTGTGGTGGCGAACCTATGGCACGCGTGCTACTGGTGGCACATAATTTACTTGGACTTCAGTAAGGCATTTGATAAAGTACATCACAACCTACTATTTGACAAGATAGAAAAATGTGGGGTAGACAGCATCACCACCAGATGGATCCGTAGCTGGCTGACCGGCAGTACTCAGCGAGTGGTCCTCAATGGAACCGCATCTACATGGAGGGAAGTGTGTAGTGGGGTTCCCTAGGCCTCTGTTCTGGGCCCAGTGCTCTTCAACATCTTCATCAACGATTTGGACGAGGGGATAGATGGGGAACTCATCAGATTTGCAGACGACACCAAGCTGGCAGGAATAGCCAACACTCCAGAAGACAGGCTTAAGATACAGAAGGATCTGGACAGACTTGAACACTGGGCACTATCTAACAAAATGAAATTCAATGGTGAA
>NW_015387939.1:128060-206082 GCF_001527695.2 Protobothrops mucrosquamatus | reverse complement strand
TTATTATTATTATTATTATTATTATTATTATTATTATTATTATTATTATCTCATCCATGGAATGATGAGAGTTGTAGACCAGAGCTAGGAAAAACTGCCATTAACTACACAGTTCCAGTCTCATAATAACAAACCATACTTTATGAAAACAGTTGCTAAATTTTCTATTTCCATGACTGCCATGTGGAATTTTGTTTGTGTAACAACAGTGACCATGCTCCCGAAAAAAATATCCAATTAGTATTTTTCTATGTTGTCTTACAGCCTGAGTTTGTACATAGGTTTAAACCAAATATATTATCTAAATCCAAGTGACCATGACCGAACAAACCCATGGTTTAATAAAATACTAGATTCAGGAAATATACGTTTGATCTCATCAGAAAGAAATGAATCTGGTTCATCAGAAAAAAAAATGAATCTAGTATCAGATCCCTCAATTTCTCCAATTTTAATTTGGGTGGAGTTTGGACAGAGTATAACTATGGTGGAGAGGAAGATGAGTTTGAAGGCCCCTTGTATGGGAGATGGAAACTAGCAAAAGAGGCGACCCAGTATCCTAAATCTCATTGCTCCACCAGTTTCACTAAGGGCAAGGGATAATGAGGGTTGCAGTCCAAAATCTCTGGAGGACATCTGATTATCTACATGTGGCTCCCCACTTGTCCCTCCTATGAGATACATAGAAATTCACAGTCACTGCTTGCTTAACCCATTAGAGGACAGTAACTATTGATTCACAGCAATCCTCTCAGTGCATTTAGTCCCACTGGAAAAAAACGGGGCATTTAAATACCTTTAACTATGAGTTGCCTTGTAGCCCTTTGAGATGTCAGTTTAACGGCAACTCTGTGGAATGCAAAGGATTGCAGGGTATATATCCTAATTCTCTTCTGTATGTGTGGCACAGCGTTGGAAGATGAATTAGGTACTTTGTGTCAAGTGACCTACTTTTCATTTAGCTTTTTATTTGCCTCTGTTCTGATAATTCCTAACCCTCAGCTGGTTAAAAAGATTAACAGTCTCAACTGAGGAGGCTATTGCAGGCAGATTGCAACAAATGGTACCTTCCAATGTCCCCTGTATGAAGGGATACCTAAGTGACTTTGTCTATTGCTTTGGCTGTTTTTTTGACCGTTGTGCATGTTTTTCTTTTTTCCTTTTTCTTTCCCCCTTCCCCATTCCTAAAGTAAATGAAATATCCCCTATGCAGATGGGATTACAGTGAGATTTACTGAGCAAATTCTGTTTCTGTTGCACAGGGATTGATACCCCAACTATGGAATATTGTTTTTTGTTTGTTTTCTAACTAGATCCAAATCTGTATTGTAGTGGCTTGTTTTGATTCCTTACACTAATAAACATGAATCAGGAGTAAAAATAAAATAAAATAAAATAAAACAAAGCTTTATGGCAGGTTTGGGAAATGTATAATTTTCATTGGAAATAGTTGTGGCGAACTCTCTTTTCTTTCGCCATTATTTGCCAAAGTTTTAAAAAAGGAGTCTACTTGCACATATGGGGTCTTTGATTATGACTATTCGTTGTTTTGTGTTCATTGCATTTTGTTTCTTTGTTTTTAAATGTCTCGCAATTTGTAAGCCACCCAGAGTTGCTAGGAGTTGGGCAGCATATTAATTTAATAAATTATTATCAGCAAAACTTCTCATTCTATTTTTCTGTTGTTGTTAGTGTTCATATTAGCTTAACTCTCCAAGTGCTTCAGTGCATTTTAAAAAGAATACATCACTGCCACACTTGATGGGGCAAGCAGTCATTGTAAGCACTGGGTCTAGTCATACATGCTTATCTCTGTTGATAAATATGGTAGAAAAAGTTGGAACAATCAACTGGGATTGAAGTAGCTGCCAAATCAAAGGCAAACAGTTGTGGCATTCCGTATTAGGGTTTTATTGTATGTATAAAATCCCAAATCTTAGATAGTTTCCCCCCACTCCAATTAATTTCTTGTATTGGGAGAAGTGTTATAATTGCTTCATTTCCGGGTAAAATTGCTTGTTGCTTAAATATATAATTAGCTTTTTTGATATAAGCAAAGATGGGAAAGCGTGATCTAATATGAAAATCTATGTCTGTGATTTTAACATTTGGCTGTGCTAATTCCACGAATAAATGTGCAAATCTGAATTGACAGGGGATCCAACGAAGTGAATTTCTTTTTTGTTTTGTGAGAGAATACATTCTTTGTATGTTGAATTTGTGGTCTTTCCAATTATTAAGTAAATCCCCAGATTATAATAACAATTTTCTTCATATTCCTGCACTGCGTTAGTCAAAGTAGATTGTCTAAGTATAAAATAGTCTGGTATATTTTAATGACCCTTCTCCTCTGACACTAATTTATAGCTATTTTCTTTAGTGAATGGCCCATGGCATGGAAATTATTTTATGATGGCATTTATTTTCTCTTAGCATTGTTGCCATCTAACATAGCAATGAATCATGAGATTCCAGTGTGATCTGATATCTCCTTGTATTACTGATGTACTTGGAATGTATTGGAAAGTAAGAGGGAATTTTGTAGTGACAGATATGTTGTGGGTGATCTCTGATAGGAAGTCTGTCAGAAGATTCACTTTGAAAGTGGAGAAGTTCTCAACTTTCAGAAACCCTGTATAGTTTTAAATTAAAATATTAGCTTTTTCACTGAGTATCTGTTGAAAAACTCCAATACATTAGCATAAGAAATATTGAAAGTAGGCTTCCCTGTGTTTGAGAAATCATTTATATATATACAAATACATATAGATGTGTGCTACTTTAATTAGTTGTCTCCAAAATGCTCAAGATGGGTAAGTTTTTAAAATAAGAATATTGAGCAGCGCTGTTTTCCTTCAGAGAAATTTCAAGCACTTTCTTAAGAGTTGTATACCACAGGGAATTTCAGAGAGCATAGCTTTTGTTTCCTGAAATCCCTTCTCCTGGACTTTTAAAGGCCTTAGGATCTTTTTTCTGTTTTGCATCTGGTCATCTTGCACAGAGATCTTGGGAATTTCAAGGTGTCTAAAATAGGTTTAACAGTGCTGCTTTGTGATCAGGTTTCTCCAAAGTGTTCCTTCAGATACTTTGAATTTCAAGTCTCAGAATTCACTTCTATTGTAGGAATTGGTTCAATATGCCTTTTGAGGTTCCAAACTGTGGATGCAAAAGATTGTAACTGTCTTTTACTTACCAATGTATTGTGTCTTGGAATGTTATAAAAACTAAGCTCAGATTGACACATAATAATACACACACACACACACACAAATATTTGACTCTAGTATGCAAACCTTATTGCAGTCAGCGGAACAGATCTAAGCTCTTATATTTTGCATTAAAACTCCTTGCAGATTCTAAATCAGGTTGAATTGATAAAAAATGAAGGCTGAGCAGAAGCTTGTTAGGCTCTTCCTCTTTTCTCTTGCAGCCTCTGTATTCGATGCCAGAAAGTGCACAATTCATGAAAAAGAACAAGAACGACAGCAGTGGCAGTAGCCATGAAAGCAGCAGTGACATATCTGAATGGGAAGAGGAAGCTGAGAAAGAAGATGAAAATGGAAAGAAAGAGAAAAATGTCTCATTTGATCTTGAAGATAGAAAATTAATAGAGCGATCCAGTAAGTTATAGGAGGGGAATTGATTAATTTTTACATTAAAATAGTTATTTTTTTTTAAAAAAAAGGAGATTCCCTGGTCATTTAATTTTGTAAGACTCCTCGATTAAGAATGTTTTCTAAACATGGAAACGTATGTGATATCTTGAAATACTTCAGAAATGATATAATACAGTGGTGGCGAACCTATGGCACGGGTGCCAGAGGCGGCACTCAGAGCCCTCTCTGTGGGCATGCGCGCCGTCATCCCAGTCCTAGGCCTTCAGCTGGGTTTTATAAAACCTTTTCGCTTTAGGCCTCCCCCGCCGTGTACAAAAAAAAGGTTCAATCAATCAGTCAATTTCAAGTTCTTGCGGGAAAAAAAAGATCTTGCAAAGTTGGAATTGATTGATTGAACTTTTTAGTCCCACCCAGTCTGCTGTTACCACCACAGCCATGCCCACCCAATGGGCCACACCCACCCAATGGGCCACGCCCACCCGGCACCCGACGATGCATAAGTGGGTTTTGGGTTGCAGTTTGGGCACTCAGTCTCTAAAAGGTTCGCCATCACTGATATAATATATGTTTTCTTGTTATGGGGAGGCAGAAAAAGGGTATTATAAGAATTAAAGCACATTTAATTTTTTTTTAAAAAACCCACTCCTCCCCCATATGCCTGTTGATTGTTTTTCTCCCACAGTCCTCATAATTTAACAGCAAGGAGACCATAACTACAATCCAACACAATTGGCTATATTGGCTGGGATTGCTATGAGTTAGTTCAGCATCCTTAGTCTGAACTGAACAAATAAATCAGGCAATTGGACTAACACATTTGGTGGAGTAATAATATTTGATAATGAGCAAAACGCAGGAAGCGAGAATCTAAATGAAGCTCTGAGGGCACTGAAGTCTGTAGTCTACATGGCATAATAGAAAAGCTCCGTTGATTATAATTCAAGATATTTTGAATTACACCATTACCACTCACAATTAACTAAGGGAAGATTCTGAAAGAGATTGTGGTTTTGCTATTAGGTCTTTTTTGATAGCTATCAAAAGTGTTGGCACCTGTGTGTGGGTACTCTGTGTGCACGGTGGTGATTCAAAGGAACTCTCTTTATTGAATTTAATTTGTGTTTGTGTGTATATTTAAGCCTATTTAATGTTTTATATGTAGATTTATAATGCAGCATCCGTGGGAAAGAGACATACTGCAAGAACGTGGCCCGTAGTAATATTGCTCAATATAATCTGGTATAGATTATTATTTTTTTTCTTAAGAATCATGGGATGGGCGAAAATTAACAGGAGTGACACTCAGTATTTATCTGATATATTTTATGTTTCCATAAGATTTGATAGGATGGGAGAAATGAACCATTTATACTTCTGCTAAGCCAGGGGTAGGCAACCTTGTCTCTTTGATGACTTGTGGACTTCAATACCCAGAATTCCAGAACTAGCTATGCTGATTCAAGAATTCTGGGAGTTGAAGTCCACAAGTCATCAAAGAGCCAAGGTTGCCTACCCTTGTGCTAGGCTAAAGAGATGGGAATGAATCAGGTGAGTATAGAGAAAAGTAAATTCTCTTAATCTTACTTCTTTGATTCTTTCCTCATCAGTTTTGCATATGTGCATGGTAAAGTCCAGGGTATTGGAAAATAAGACCCAGGGAAGATATTTAAAGGCCACTTGCAACATTGGGTTGAAAAGTCAAAAAAAAAAATCCACATAAAATGGGCATACACAGGAAGAACAAGAATTCAGAATATATCCTGAGCAGATGCATGCAAGTTTGGAAGTTGTTACAGTTTTTTTAGTCTACAATTGTGATTTGGGAGAGGAGTTGAGTCTTTTGTATTCATTTCCAGGCAGAATGCACTGGAAGCAGCCTCTTAAAAAAGTCCCATCTTATGTGTCTACCACCTCCTCGACTAGTCCTATCAGGCGTTCTGTAAGCTGCCCACGATCCATTTCAGCTTTGACTATGCAAATACAAGCTGACAAACGCCCTTTCACAGCCAAACCAGCAATGCTTCTCTCTCGGTCATCACTTGCGAGTAGATCACACTCTTTAAATAGAGGTTCATCTGCTATCAAAGTGTCTCACACTGCCAACCAAGGTTCTGTGCATTCATCTGGGGTAAGTTAGCAAAGTATGTCAATTTTGTAATAGCAAATATTAATGAAGTATTTGGGTGGGTGGGGGAAGATGAAGAGCAATGGGTTTAATATTTTCCATTCATTT
The DNA here is from genome assembly GCF_001527695.2 of Protobothrops mucrosquamatus. Taxonomy (NCBI): domain Eukaryota; kingdom Metazoa; phylum Chordata; class Lepidosauria; order Squamata; family Viperidae; genus Protobothrops; species Protobothrops mucrosquamatus. Next base: position 200,232 of record NW_015387939.1, on the reverse strand, counting down.
TGCTATCCAAACCATTATTTTTTAAAAAAAGTTACAGTGAGAAATTTAACTAGTTGCACTTGTGGTCAGGGGAAATAAAAGTGGCTTGGGCATTGTATTCTACACAACCACCTTGTTCTAAATGAAATTTTGGCTTCAAATCACAACATGAAAAAGTTTTATAAGAACTATACATTTGGATAATCAGAAGATTTGGAATCATTAGGAAAAAAAATAAAACCTAGAGGGAGGTTTTTGCAGAAACTCCTGGGGGTTGGGAATTGGTGTACCTATTTTATCAGATGAGTAAGGATTATTTGGTTTAGTTTTCTTTAGTTTTTCTTTTACATGTATATATACATGTGTATATTTTAAAAAGAATTCTTGCTCTTCATGGTGATAATTCTTGGCAATAACCACCAGTGATACTCCATCACTGGAGGTTTTTAAGAAGAGATTGGACAGCCACTTGTCTGGAATGGCATAGGGCAGTGGTGGCGAACCTATGGTACGCGTGCCAGAGGCAGCACTCGGAGCCCACTCTGTGGGCACACGCACCGTTGCCCCAGCCCCACCTCCTCCCACGGACCCCTCCTAACCAGCAGCACTCAGGAGGAGAGTCGCCCCCGGGCACGGCCCACGCAATGCTGCGCAGCCAAGGACATGGTAGCCGGGCAGCGGGGGCAAGACTCCGCCCTTGCACCCCATCGCGCTCAGATAATGCTGCAGGGTACGGGTGGAGGGCGTGGCCACCATTGTGCTGCTGGGCTGTCTGGCTGATCTGTGGCAGGCCATGGAGGTGGTGGGTGGTCCAGCGGGCACGGCGGAGCGGGGATGGTTGGGTGGTGGTGGTTTTGGGGCACTCGGTCTCTAAAAGTTTTGGATCTCCCTCTATAAAGCTTCAACCAGCTAAAACAATTGCTTTTTGTCCTATCCTTGGGAGCTATAAAAAATAAATCCATACTGTCTTCTCTATGACATACCTTTGAGCATATGAAGACTGGTATCCTATCTTACCGTAGTCTTTTCTTCTTTAGGCTCAATTTGCCTAGTTCCTTTAACTATTCATCATAGGATTTAACTTCCAGGCAATTCCAGCATTCGTTTTTGCACTTACAATTTCTCAGCCTCCTTCTTGTATTGTGGCAATCAGTATTGGTTACAGTATTCTAGATGCATTCGCACTATTGCAGTGTGAAAACAGAGTTATTACTTTCTATTTTTAAGTTATTTTTTTAGTATTTACATTGTATATTAGTTTAGTTATGGATTATTCCTTCCATGTTAGTCACTGTGTTTTTTCTTATTGTGTTTATTCATGGTTGTTATTGTTGTTTGCCACCAAACAACAACAACATTTTTTTTTAAAGTAGTTGGAGTTGGATAAAAAAATTAAAGTCAATTTTCAGGAAAATTGTCAGGAAATTACATTAAAAGCTATAAACATGTGAAATTACATATAAATATTCTATTTGTTAAGAAAACTTGCAAAGTAAAATTGTATTTTTAAAAATAGATCTTAAAAATATTTAAAATGATGGACTGGAATACTGCCCCGCTAACTTGAAGAATCAATTGAATTGAATTTATAATGATCCACATATTTCTACTGTACAGGTGAGGCAGTCCATGGCAAAGAGCTAAATAGCTTCTTTCTTAGGTGAAGAGGGCTATAGAGCTTCTATGAGCATCATTGACTGGAAAATCTTTAGGGAGGAGTTTCATGCAAACTTCTTTGCTACTGCAAGTGATGGGGAGATTTTCCATTTTAAACACTATAGGAGAAAAAATATCCTGAAAGAGCCTTTATTCAGATTTTAAAAAATTAATTAATTTGTTCCTCCAAATTTAATTTTTCTGGGAAATTCTTCAGCTCCTCAACATTTCTTTCCCCCCATTTAAGATTACCAGATTTGGATTGCAAAATGTAGATGACCACTAGATGTCAGTAAAGATATATATATATATATAGAACATTCAAAATCTGCTGCTATCTTGTGGTTGTTTGAATTTTTGCAGACTAGAATTGGTGAGTTCGCCACCTGCCCCCAAATGCTGCAGATACTCCTAATGGTGATTTGCTGAAATAGGTTGTACATATTATATTACTTCTTTACAAGTAAGCATAGGGTCTTGTATTCAGCCAGCCAGATAAATGGAAGTGTTTTTAAAATGTAGAAAAAGTATTTATTTAGAACAGCATCTATGATTTGAATTCAGCTATGAGAAATTTACAGTGCATTTATTCATTATTAACCCTTAGCACTTTAAATCAGTTACATTATCCATTGCTACAAAATAAATGGAGTCCATGATTATGTACGGTTCATTAATACTTTCAACCTATTTCTGTATTAATAATTACAAAGGTACACCATATGTTTAAATAGCACTTTATTCCATAATTCATAGAGCCTTATGCCACGCAGGAATCACGCTGATATAGTGGGCCTTCGTTTTCTTCTCTTAACCTCTTTCTACCTCTCCGATCATGCTCTGGAGGGTTCCCAAACACATTAGAGAAAATTTGCACAGAGGGAGGAATTTGCAAGAAAAAGAAGCTATCCATTTACTTTAAAAACCTCTGTTGAATTCAGGGAAGCCAGCAAGGATAGAAATAGCTATGTGAGAATAGTCCATGGGCAAAATCTTTTATGCTCATGAGTATCACAAATTACCCTTAGTGGTACAATTAAACAATTCTGGTCTCCTTTTCTTTAGGGAAATAAGGATTATGGGCAAAAGAAATGCCGTAAGCCTCTAAAACTATTTGCACTCTTTGCTCACTCTACTCGTACCCAAAGTTTTAGTTTTTCCCTTGATCCAAGGACCCCTTGGAGACCAAAAATAATTTTTATGAAGTGTGCAGCATATAGTCACACGAAAGGGGCGCATCCTACTTTATACAGGTAATCCCCGACTTACGATCACTATTGAGTCCAAATTTTCTGTTGCTAAGTAAGACAGTGGTTAAGTGAATTTTGCCCCATTTTACGATCTTTTTTGCCACAGTTGTTAAGTGAATCATTGCAGTTGTTAAGTGAGTAACATGGTAATTGATTCTGGCTTCCCCATTGACTTTGCTGGTCAGAAGGGTGCGAAAAGTGATCACATGACCCTGAGACACTGCAACCGTCATAAATATGTACCAATTGCCAAACATCCGAATTTTGATCATGTTTGATCATGTGACCAAATGCTGGAATGCTGCAACGGTTGTAAGTGTAAAAAACGGTCAAAAGTCACGCTTTCAGTGTTGTTGTAACTTCAAACGGTCACTAAATGAATGGTTGTAAGTCAAGGACTACCTATACCAGCCCAGGAGACTATTTTGAAAGAACCATAAAAACAGGGTAAATATGGCTTCTTGGCCTATTAATTTTCTTCTTGACTGTATAAGAGTGCTGTTTCCTTCTTTATTAATTAATCCACATTTATAAAATAAACTCCATAAGAATATATAGACGGCCTGTATGGGTAGGCAGGTCAAACTGGCTTCCATGCCTGCGATACCTCCAAGAGATCATAAATTAAAGTATGCTATTGTATTTATTTCCATTGTATGAATAGTGTTGTTGTCAAGGAAGGTATTATTTAGAATCTGTGTTTCCCTGAAAATAAGACCGGGTCTTATTCTTTTTTTTTTTGCCTCCAAAAGAGGCACCAGGCATCGGGGGATGTCTTTTATACTCAAATCCGGCACCGACAGCCCAGCCCAGCAGGTCCACTTCTTCTGGGGCCGAAGGGGCATCTTCATTCTGCAGCTGCATGACGGCCTGCATTTTGTAGCCAAGCCTTTCCAGAAGGCCTATGCAGCCGAGTACCGAGCTATGGATTTAACCCATAGCTCGGTCCTCGGCTGCAGAGGTCTTGCAGAACCAAGCTATGGATTGAATCCATAGCTCGGTTCTTGGCTACACAGGCCTTCCGTAAAGGCCTGTGACTGAGAAATGCAGGCCGGGCTGCAGAAGACGCTGCAGAAGAAGTGGGACAGTGAGGAGAAGCCTGGCTGCAAGGTAAGTGGGTGCGGGGCACGTGGGGCAGATCCACACCCCTACCCCCACCCTAGCTTGATTTTTAAGTATGTGCCTTGCCCACAAACTAGGGCTTATTTTTGGGGTAGGGCTTATATTAGGCCCACCCACAAAAATTAAGCTAGGGCTTATTTTAGGACTAGCCCTTACTTTCGGGGAAACATGGTATATTAAAGAGCAAGCTGTTAATTCAGTTTTATATGGAAAGAACTGACAATTTAAGCACTGAATGATTTTGCAGCTTACTGACACTGAAACAGAATTTTTCAGCTATCTCATACTCTTCGTCCTGGCTTGGCAGGGTGAAATGCAGCAGGGAACAAGGGAACAGGAAGAATTCTTGACAAAGGAAACTTTAGCCATTTTCAGTGACATGAAGATACGATACCCAGGGAAAACAAACGAAGAAGCAGATCTAATCATCGAAGATGTAAGTAGCACAGAAGAACGTTGTTATTAAGGCAAACTTTAGTTGCGGGTGAGGTGGCTGTTGCTGAAACCTGCTGAGCAGTAGTACTACACACCATGTTTTGCAGTGATAACCGAGTGATAAACAGAACGGGAAAGTGATAGACAAAATATCCTCACAGAAAAACTTCCTCAGAGAAATTGGAGGTGTTGATTGATTTGATAACAGCATTTTTATCCCATTCAACTGCCAAAAAGATTTGTATGTAATCAGTAAACAAGGTACATTGTGCCTGCAGGCACACCGTCTAAAACCTGACACACTAAAAAGTGTTGTGGGTGTAGGGGGGAAGTGTAGGAAATTAAAAAAAAAAAGTCTCTGGCACTCACTTATCAAGATAAATGGTAGTTCTTGCAATGAAGAACTGCAGTGGAAGCAGTTTAGGGACAGAAAAAGCCCCTTGAACCCAATTTTCAGCAAGTTTGCATTGTTTTCCTTATCTCTCTGGGAGGCTTGTTCTTCTGAAATCAATCCAGCACAAGTATTCCAGTTTGTAAACAGTGAGGATCAAGGGTGTCCAAACGTCTGGCTTGCTTGCACTCCATTGAATGAAGAGGAATTGTCTTCGGCTGCATATAAATATATATAATACTAGCTGTACCAGGCCACGCGTTGCTGTGGCTCAGTCTGGTTAAATTTACGTCCAACAGATGGCACTGTTTTTCAAAAAAAGCATGTTTTTATCTGTCACAGGTGTGACATCTATATAATAGTAGGTATATAAAAACACGCGCGTATGCGAATGCAACGTTATGTCAAAATTTCAAAGCAATCGATGAAGAACTTTCGGAGATTTAAGATTTTGAACAAACGAACATTTACATTTTTATTTATATAGAAGATAGTTAAGGGTGTATAAATCACATAATGTTAAAAGTTTATGATCTTGTGGGAATACTAGCTGTCCATGGCTACATGCAGATTGGGCATGCCTGGTGTAGATGGGATGTGGATGGCTTTTCTACCTGACTTGAGTTTTTCTAAAGTCATGAAATATTTGGGAAAAGATTATTTTTTTCTGGGGCAAATAAATTACTGTCAATATATAGTATGTAATCTGGCTTGTTTGTCTGAGCTATATATAATTTTTTCAAAGTAGCACCTTACATGTTGGGGAAGCTACAATATAAGCTAGAAAGCCAGGTACTAAAAAGTTTTCTAAAAATATGGATTACATTACAATGATCAATCTTCTCAATTATTGCATGTCTTTGCTAAGACATGCTAAGATTTGCAGTTCAAAAGCTTATGCCACAATCAACTTATTATTGTTTAAGATGACACAGAATACATTATGTATGTTCCATAGCTACTACATGAGACTGCTTTTCAATTAATAATAACTTTTGGAAAGATTAGATCCTAATTGTGATTGGTTTATTACCAGAATATTGTTGCACTATTGCTTTTTTTTTTTTTTTTTGCTGTGGGCAGAAAGGCATCTGAATATAATTTAAGTTGCTGGACGTTTCCATCCTTGGTGGAGGGAGGAGAATATGAAACTTCTTTTACTTTCAGATGTAAATATCATCAATATTGCTAGTCTTTCAGCATAACATATTTGTGCCATCTAGTGGCACAATTGGAAAAGTACTCAGTAGAACTACCTATGGCACAGCATTTTAAAAGAATGTTTATGTTGCAAAGAAATGCTTTAACATCATGTTATGTTTCCAAAATCTAGCCTTCCTATACTTGTACACAAAGATGACAGCTGTAAAACAGAACAAATAGAAAATGCGCACTTAGGAACACTTAAGATATTTCCAGTTGAGTATTAGCAGATTCAGCAGCAATGGGAATCTTTTTGAATTGCTAATTCCTAAACAGAAATGTTCAATTTAGAGAAATGTTTTGAAGAGCATCTTTTGAAGGGCATCTTTCAGTCCATTTAAAAATGAGCCACGAGATGGCTAGGTTTTTGGTGATATTAAACTGTTCATAGTTCATGGTAGCAAATTCAAAATGGAATTGCAAAGAGCTCCGAAGGATTGGGTGCTTAAGTCTCAAAAATGACAAATGATTTCAGAGAAAATAATGTAATTGCAAAATATTGGGGTAAAATATTTGAAACTTCACCCCTAGATTATTGTTATATATGAATGAATTGCTTCATGGTTAATTTGCAGGCAATCCTCACATTTGCGCAGTTATGATTACAATGTTTACTCTGGCATAGTGGGTAATGTTTGTTCTCACTAGAGCAGACTAGGCGAGAAGCAAATTCAATTGCCTTTGACATGTGACAGTAGAAGAAATGAATGAGTGAAAGAATGAGTAGTGTGCATAATTAATTAGAAACTATCTCATTCTCCTTTCTAATACTTTGTCTTTGATACAGATAATGGATAACTGGAAATACCATAAATCAAAAGTGGCATCATATTGGTTAATAAAATTAGACTCTGTAAAACAGCGAAAGGTGAGTAGCAACTTCTTGTTTTCACTCTAGGTTAGCCACATGAACAACTATATTAGTCATTTGCTTTATTAAGTCCTGCTAATACTGTACCTTTAAATTCAGGAGTCCTCCATATTTTTAAGAATTTGTAGCAGGGAGATAGATGATAGATAGGTAGGTAGGTAGGTAGGTAGAGTGCTGTTTCTCCATTTCATCTGAGCAAATGGCACATTAGAGAGTAATGTAATGATCAGAATTGCCACCTAAATAGAGCAAGATAGTTACAGTTTCAAAGTAGTAAAATGGTGGAACATGCTGTACAGAGAAATGTCTCTGTTTTCCATTTGTCCATGGGTTTAGCAATAATTATAATATGGTGGCGCATTATTCGTGGTGCTAATAAATTGAAAATTAAAATAAGAGCAGCCTTAATAGGAAAAACATATTCTGTTCAAACCAATATACGTAATTTAATAATGAAATATGCCATCTTGACAAGTGATTTAATCTAAATTCAAAGTTTTTATATCACAATACAGGTTCTAGGTAAAGTAACTGCACCATCAGGTTTCTCATAACTTTCAAAAGCCAGCATATCAGGACAGAGCTTTAAGGACGTGATGCACTTCCACAATGTGTTATGCACAATGTGTTGGTGCACAATTGCACTATGATCAATTGGCATAAATAATATTTTGGTGCAATTATCAGTCCTGTATAGTTGATTCTTTTTTCAAGTAACACTTTCCCCTCCATGGTGTCTCCTCTAGTTTGCCTGCAACTTCCTCTTCTTTATGGAATTCTCTTCTTGAGATCTATATTCAGGTTTTGAAGCATCTTCCTTTCATAGTTAGAACTTGTGTGTGATCCAATTACTCATGCTGCTCTAAAGCCCCCAGGGTAGGAGAGGGGGGGGAAAGGATTGATGTAAAGTGGTTAAATTTAAATTTATTGACAGAGAATTAAAGGGAGACTAGTATAGCTATTTTGAGCTACTTAGCTCTCATCAGCTAGCCATATCCTTCTGAGATTTGAACCCAGGCCACTTGCATGTTAGGCAGATGTATTAACCTCTAGGCCATGGGCACTTCTTGCTTTGTCGGCTGTACCAGGGGGGAGATTAAGTGTTTTCCGGTGAGACCGGTCTATCAGGGCAACCTGGTCTACCCCAAATATGGGACAGAGCATACTGCTTCCACTTTCGCCTTTCAGCCCCAATCTAGGAGCCTTCACAGGCAATCGCTTCTGCGACAGATTATTTGTGTGTTACATTTAAATTTACCGACAAAGAATTAAAGGGAGGCTGGTAATAACTATTTTAAGCTACTTAGCTCTCATCAGTTAGCCATACCCTTCTGAGATTCGAACCCAGGCCACTTGCATGTTAGGCAGATGTAGCAGTATGCTCTGTCCCATATTTGGTGTAGACCAGGTTGCCCTGATAGACTGGTCTCACTGGTAAAACATATAAAGCGGTTCTTCTACACACACCACTGTATCCTTCTCCATTGGCAGATCATGTCCTTCCACTTTCCTTCTCCAGCCTCCTACTTGAGCGATTGCCGCACAAGCATGAAATTTCACCCTCCCTACAGTCCCCAGCATTTTGGGGTCCAAAAATAAGATTTGTGCTGTTTCATTTCTCCTTATTTTGTCGTCCCCACAATTGTGCTTCAAACTAGTCAGTTGTTCCCAGGCTCGAAACCATACTAACTTGTATTTTCCTGTAGGTGGTTAAAGGAGACCCCATTAAAAAAAAATTACCATATTTCATCAGTTTTCTTCTACTGATTTAAGTGGTATTTCAGATACATTGGCTAGGTTCAGGATGGCATATTAGATTGCTGTGTAGAAAATGTGTTCATTTTGGGAAAATATGGCTGATGACTGGGAGGGTGAATGTTATCTGAAGTACTATTAACGTCTTAACTTCTTTTGAAAAACAGAGGGTTCTGTAGGCTTGTCTCTGTATTTAAACCTAATCTTGTTTTTAAGATTAGCTTTGACACTGGCATTGTACTTAATGTGTGTGAGTACACATTGAGACCCGATTGGATAAACCAGTACTTTCTATGTTAGTAAGGGCAAGTGCTTAAGAAAAGGAAGATAAAACAAAGAGAAAGTGGCAGTATAAAACATGTATTATTGGTTAAGGACAATATACAACAATTATGACAAATCAAAAATACAAACCAATACTTTGCTACCGTGTTTTTCCCGAAAATAAGACCCAACCAGAAAATAAGCCCTAGCATGATTTTTCAGGACACTCGTAATATAATCCCCAAGTTAAGTTAAGATCATCTGCCAGATGGACACATTTAGTACTGTATTTCTCCAAAAATAAGACCTAACTGGAAAATAAGACCTAATGCATCTTTTGGAGCAAAAATTAATATAAGACTTGGTCTTATTTTCGGGGAAACATGGGTACTTATTCACCAAACATATCCACCAAAAACATATCCAGCAGAAAGAATATTTCAAATAGGCTAACCGTTGCTGGATCCAGAGGGCAATAAAATTATCTATTATTTTTAAATACATAAATAGGAGACAAATGAAAGCTTCCATAAAAAGAATGGCTCATAATCCATTTTAAGGATTAATTAATGGAAAAGTTGTGTTTGCGACCAGACTTGCTCTGCTGCAGAAAAGGTTGGCAGATAAGATAGAAGGGTTTTTGGTAGCTATATCATATGTAGGGGTTGGTATAGAAGCTTGTTTCTGAGCCTGCTTCCGTTGTATTAGATTTGTGATAATAATTGTTAATGATTACATTATCTTGACTTGGCAATTTATGCCAAATTCAAAGAAGGGTGGTTTTTTTTGGGGGGGGGGGACATAGATTAGGTTTGTGAAAGAAATATTTGAGGTTTTGCAGTTGTTCTTACACAATATAGAACACGTTTGCAAAAGCATACAGTAGTCGCTACATGCAATACAAAACATGTCTGCAAATAGAAAAATGTTTTTTTATTCCTGTAAGTCTTAAGTCTAAATTCAGTTTTATTGCACTATGTATAAAATTACCTGTGGTTTCCAGGTATTTGTGCACGCTGGTATGTCCATCCTTCCATCTGCATTGCTTTGTGGAGAGTTTCTAGTCCAGGCTTCTTTAAATAATTTTTCTTTAAATCCAGCTTTTATTTTAATTCATAGTCAATTAGTCTTGAAGCCACAAAATAGTTTCTGCATTGTTCTTATATTTACAGTCCCACATTTGATGTTGAGGGGAACATGTTGGTCCAGTATAAAGTCTATGAATCTCTAGCATTCATTTACAGAAAATTGGAATTGATAAGTTAATTGCAGCAAGACGTGGCTCTGTGACATCTACTCAGTGCTGAAAGGAATTGAAATAAAGTCATCACTGTCCTAAAGTAGAAGAACTTGGTTTCGTGTGACCAGTTTTGATTTCTCTTCCAAGGCTCTGAATATATCCCCAGCAGTGAGGTCTACATCTAAATGGCCACATGGCCCTTTAATGGGCCTGTCCTATGTAATTTAGTTATAGAAATCAGCCCTTCAGGTATTACATTACTGAGTGGTAAAGAACAGTACATATCCACCAAAAAGAATACTTTAAATAGGCTAACCGTCGCTGGATCTAGAGGGCAATAAAATTATCTATTTTGTTTAAATACATAAATAGAAGACAAATTAAAGCTTCCATAAGAAGAATTGTAAGTCTACTTTTTTAAAAAGAAAAATTGATAAGAGTAATGTTTCACTATGAGCCAGAAACAGTTGGAAATAAGTCTAGTGGAATATTAAACAAGAATAGTATCAGTTTCTAGTTAAGATATCATATTAGCCATGCCTGCACTGACATAATTTACTGGCTTCCTGTGTAATCAGATGAAAGAACTTACCCTCAAACCATCTGCAGGATATTCAGAAAACAATGAGAATTGTAGATGCCTTACGTTGAGAGCATTAACTTAGAGTTTAACTAGCTTGGATACGATTTTAGGTAGAAAAATAGAATGTTCAAATAGTGTCAGCTTTATAGGAAATCAAGGGTGAATTTCGAAGCACAGAAATGTCAGGGACTGCCTTTTTTCCCAGCAGGTCAAATTCAGCCTTTGCTTGTGCTTAGAATACCAGGGGCATGAAAACTTATTAACCAGGAGACTGAAATTAGATCACCTTAATGCCTTTCCCCTTTTCTCCATGCCAAGCAGAGTTTTTCTCAGTTTGATGCACTGATGTACCGAATCAAAAACTTCTTCATTGTCATTATCATGATCATTGAAACGCTGTTCCTGAGGTCATCTCATGACATCAAGGATTTATAGCCAATCAATACTGTGTGTAGCTGGCTTGGGTTGCAAATGGGAAGAACAGGTTTCCTTTGAATTCGACCTTTATCACAAATTGCTTCATCTCAACAATCATGGTCAACGGAGTCAGATTATGTGAATCTGGAAGCCTCCTAATAGCAGTTGTTTTATACCTCTGAAAATAGTTCTGGTTTATGAAAGTGAAAAAAATGTAAACTTAAAAAAATAAAATAAAAACTACTTAGGTTTTCTACAATTGCCCCCTCCTTTCCTTTTATATTTCCTTGTGCTGTGGTTGTAATGGTAGGAGTTGCCTTGTGCCTAATAAATAATTAATTTGTGTTTGTTTACAGCAGAGGTAGTCAACCTTGGCTCTTTTATGACTCGTGGACTTCAACTCTGGGAGTCATAAAAGAGCCAAGGTTGACTACTCCTGGTTTACAGTCATCTTGGACAGCATATGAATTTAATAAATAAAATGTTTTTGATTACATATATTGGATGTACTAGGCAACAAGTCAAGTACTAAGAGTGTACTGCTTTTTTAAAAAATTAATCCATCCTAGAACCTGTGAGATAATTTTCAAGTTGCTTTTTAAACTGTTCCTTAACATTTATTTATTTATTCATTCATTGTAATCTTTTTTGTAGGTTTTAGACATTGTGAAAGTCAGTATTCGCTCTGTTCTGAAGCATATCTGGAGAGTTTCAGATGTGGAATGTTTACATTTGTACCGACTTTTTAACCGTGTGTTTAATCGTCTGCTCTGGAGCCATGGCCAAGGGCTGTGGAACTGTTTCTGTAATTCAGGGTAAGAGTATACACTCACAAAACACAGACACGGAAATTGTTTTTCTTGAATAAAAACAAAGCGTTTTCTCTTTTGTGACTGCTGTAGATTTATTTTCCTCATGGTTAAAATTTAGTAATACTGTTTGCTTATTTAAACTTTCTCAAAAAATATTCATTCCTCTATTTCCATATTTTATGTTCTGAGTGTTGGAAAGATTATGGATGCAGGCAGTGGTGGGATTCAAATATGTGAACAACCGGTTCTCTGTGTGGATGCCGCTTCCAGAAGTCCGTTCTGGGCCTCGGCCAGAACTCAACAAAAAATTAGCTACTGTTTCTGCCAAACTGGTGCGAACCGGATGAATCCCATCACTGGATGCAGGACTTTTTAATCAAAACAGAATTGTTCAAAATCACAGGCATGTTCTTTTGGGAAGTAGTGGTTTGAACTGAAATTTCACACAAACACACACACAGACTTTTTGCTGCTTCGATCACTTGCTCAGCTCTCCTATTCCCTAATCATCTGGTGGTCCATAGACAACAGTTATCCTGGCAGGAGATGATTAGAGCTGAAGTTGATCCAATCTAGAAAGCAGAAAGCTGCTCTGGAGTCAAGAGCAGAAGTAACTCCTCTGTCTCCTGAATTGCTTTTTGCTCCTTCCAGAGCCCATCCTGGCAATGTTGCTGGATTTCAAGGGCCCAGTTGCTGGGAATAAAGAAGAACGCAATTCCCAACCCAACACTCTCTTCTCCTAAAAAACAGTTCTACCACAGAAACTCTGACTAGTGAGGCCTTTGAAAGACAAAGACTGAATTATTAATTTGTATTTTCCTATTTCCCGCCAACTGTTGGTGAAACAGTACCAGCTCTTTACTGTAAACTAACAAGGTCATACATTAATTCACTTCCTTTTCCGTAGCTAAATTTCTCATGTAAAGATTTCAGATTGTCATTTGTGGCAGAAAGCATGAGGTCATGTCTGTTTCCATGCCAACAGGAGCTCTTGGGAGACAATATTCAGTAAAAGCACAGAAGCCGTGACTGCCGATCAGCTCCAGTGTTGCCAACGAATAGTTGAGCTTTGTAAACAGTGCCTGCTAGTGGTTTACAAATACTCGTCTGATGTTAGAGGGTCCATTTCTGGAATGAATTCTGATTGGGACGACACAAGGTATGCATGATGCTGAATTTGACGTTTTGCGGTCTGATGTTAAAAGCAATGCAGGGACGCAAGGGTGTGATTACCATACCATTGGATTTTGTTGCAGAATCTCAGTTGATACTAAACTTTAAATTAAAAGTTTAATTTAACTTTTAATGTTTCATTCCTGTATAGTAACTCCAATCCAGCAGTTTACATATGTTTAAACTGATTCTTATGACAACCAGTTTGGTGTAGTGGTTAAAGCATCAGACTAGAAACTGGGAGATTGTGAGTTCAGTTCTGCCTTAATCACAAAGCCAGCTGGGTGAAGTTGGGCCAGTGACTTTCTTTCAGCCCTAGAAAAGAGGCAATGGCAAACCACTTTGGAAAAACCTTGCCAAGGAAATTACAAATTACTTGTGCAGGCAAACTCCTATTATTGGACACAAGTGAATGGAAGGGAAAAAAACCCTGATTCTTACAGTATATATGTAATTCCTAGCTTCTGATTGCTGCCTCTATTATTTTAGTGCAGAAACATAGTCACTTTCTTCCCTTTGTTTTCCAAGACTAAGAGATATAAAATATCTGAGAGGCACAAAGTTGGTGCATGTTAATATAATGAAAATGAATTCCCAAGCTTGAATAGATTGGTGTAGGCTGGATGAACATCTATACAAATTCTTTTTGGGTAGTCCTTTTAATAAATAGGACAAGAGATCTATTAGAACTCTTCCCAATGTTGAGCTAATTTTTAAAAAGCTGTTACTTTCACTGAATGATCTGGAACAGTTTGACAAAGATTTATTCAATTAGTAATAGCATTCAGAATCATTTTTCCATCAGCATCCCAGTTCAGTTTTGAAGACATTTTAGCCGATAGATCAGCATATGGATATTGATATCCCAGACGCAGTCAAAGAGATAATAAGGTCATACTGCACTTCTAAAAGAACAATAAACTTTACAAAATGAATCCTTAGGCTAAACTTTTATTATAATTGTCCAATTCTCTGAAGACAGTATCAGGTTCACAAACCAAAGTAATTTTTTTTTAATCTGTTAAATGATTATTTGGGCAAATTTAAGATCAACCAGAACAACCAAGGGCTTTATTTGTAGCGATTCTGATTTAACTTACAGAATTTGCTGCTATACATTGTAGTAGTAGCCATAGGTTTTAATAATCCAGCTGTGGTATACCCTTCCATTTATTTCTGGAGTGATACTTCGTCATTGCTCATAATGATCGATAACGTATAGGCCAGGGGTCGGCAACCTTAAACACTCAAAGAGCCACTTGGACCCGTTTCCCACAGAAAAACTTGCTGCAAAACTTGTGCGCACATGCGCGCGTGCCAAAAGGGGAGGCTTGATTGAAGAGCTTAATTAAAAAGAAATAGAGGGTGCTATGCATGAGTGCTCTCTCTTTCCTCTCCCTCTCTCTCCCCCCCTCTTTCTCTCTCTCTCTCTTTCTCTCCTTTTCTCTTTTTCTCTCTCTTTCCTCTCCCTCTCTCCACCCCCTCTCTCCCCCCTCCCTCTCCCTCTCCAATCTTCTGCTCACCTGACAAGCTGGCTTCACGCTGTTCTCGGACAAGCTGACACACATTCTTATTGGGCTGGCTCTCTCCTGCCCTTGGTCTGCCAGTCCTCTTCCCCCATTCAGTGTGAGTGTGTGTGTGCGCGTGTGAGTGAGTGAGTGAGAGAGAGAGAGAGAGAGAGAGAGAGAAGGGAAGCGCAAGTGCCTCTCTGTCTCTGTCTTTCTCTCTGCAAATGGTGGCGGAGGCTGGGAAAGGGTCAAAAGAGCCACATGCGGCTCTGGAGCCGCGGGTTGCCAACTCATGGTATAGGCCATACCTAACCCTGCTGTATATTGAGTAGTTGAGAATTAAAAAAATGTTACGATAAACTTGTGAACCCGAAATAACCCATGCATTTTTCCGAAAGCATCTAATGTGTCATTATTAGAAGTGATTCCAGGTTAGATGGAACGTTATTTTAATTCACAGTCCTTTCAAAAAGGAGCAAAATTAAGCATGGGTATTTTTTTTAGAAATATAAACCCAATATAAATTGTTTATAAAATTTCCTCACCATAGGGCCATAGTAATCAGGATGTGGTGCATCTTCGACATAGCCATGACACAGAAATATCACATAGCTCTGATGCTATCTTACTTCATTCTGAAATAATTTTATTTGTGGTAAAAGCCTGCGGTACATCCCCAAACTTCAACATGTTAGTGATCCTGCCTGCCTTACTCCATTATGTTGGAATATAATATGTGACAAAAATTGAAATACATTTCCAGATGGTAGTTTCTGCATAACATTTTTTTTAAAAAAAAATGATAATAGTGTAATAAAAATGGCAACATTGGATTGGAGAAATCCAGGTTCTAGTCTCTCTAAGAATTTTGAGCCAGGTATTTTTTTCTCAGCTCTTCAATTTGATAGGCCTATGGTAGAGGAGGAGGGATAAAAAGAAGTGAGAAGGCATATTAAACAACTTGAGCTTCTATCTAGGAGAAAGGCAAGATGAAAATGTAATGTAATAGACATATGCAGAAATGTGTTGAATCCAACTCTTTTGAGCCCAAATCATTCTGGAAATCTCTGAAATCACCCGTTTAATATACTAGTGTGAGCCTTCAGCCTGTTTAATGTTCAAAAGGGCATTTTAAATTGAACACAGTTCAAATTTGTTTGTTCTATCTTTTTAATGTAGTAATTCGAATGCACAATAGTTAGGCAGTAGCCTTTGTCAGGAAAAAAAGCAAACTTCAGCCATTTGACAACTTTGAGAAAGAGAATGATGATTGCTGGCAGGTGTTTCTAGGGCTGAGAACTCCATGATGTTGCAGGAAATTTGCAGTAAATCTATTCCCTTTAAAGATCCACTCGGACTTCTTTTTTCTTTCTTATAACTGGCCTTTTTTGGAAATGCTCCAATCCTTAATTTCCAGATCTGAAGTGTGTAATTTCATTCCAGCAATTAACCACCAGACATTTGTTCATCAGTATTTCCTTTGGAAAGAACTGGAAATGTATACTCTCCAATTCAAAGCTCATATGATATTATCATCATAAACCTTCTTTTTTTTCCTCCAAAGAAAGTACATAGTCTTCTTAATGCCCTAATCAAACCTGCTTTTCAAATAAGATAAGGGAAGGTTCAGATCCTTTGAATTCTTTTTTCTGTCTCCTTTTCAGTACACAACATCGTTCCAAAGAAAATTGCCACCTCAGGTTGAGTAATTTGAAATAATCAGAAACAGATTTTGATGGGGAAACAAAGATGAACCGTACTGCTGAGAAGCAACATAATTCAGGAACAGCATCTTCAGTTAAGAAGATCTTAGTAGCAAAGCTGGAAAAAAAATCCTTGCCTGAGAAACCAGAGCAGAGGTCTTCAAACTTGGCCCTTTTATGACTTGTGGACTTCAACTCCCAGAATTCCTCAGCCAGCGTGCCTGGCTGAGGAATTCTGGGAATTGAACTCCACAAGTCATAAAAGGGCCAAGTTTGAAGACCTCTGCCCTAGAGAGTTGTTATAAGGTAGGGTTGTAGTCCAACATGTCTGGAAGGCACCATTTATGTATTTGTTACGTTTACAGATCTGTCTTTTCTCTATAAGTTCTGGTGGCTACATAGCCTTTATCCTTACAATGGACTTTATCCTTACAATAGCAATTCCAATGAGTTAGGTGGAAACTGCCAGGGAGTTTCCATGGCTGAGAGTAGACTTGAATCTGGGTCTTTCCGGTTCTCATGACACACCACACTTGCTTTCACATCACACACATTGGCCAAGTTAGAGAAACCTGGGTTAGCAGAGCCAATATATAAAGTGCTTTCACTTCTTGACTCTTGAAACAAAGATTCTTGTAACATTTTCTATGACAAGCTGTATAACATTTAAAGCTTGGGAAGATTTGGTCAAAATGCTGCTCCTGGTGTTACAAGTCATCATCACAATGACTGCTATTGGGATCGGCAACTCTGTTGCTAAGCAATATGGTTGTTAAGTGAAACAATACATGACCGTGCTGGACCACATCAGTTCTACTGTAGTTGTTAAGCAAATCATCCGCAACCATTAAGTTGAACAGTCTGTGACCACAAATGGCAGCTTATCGCTGGCTTCTCCATTGGCGTTGCTTGTTGGAAGCTGGCTGTGAAGTTAGCCAATAGCAGTCATGTAATTGCAGAACACTGCAAGATGCTTTTTCAGGAGGCAACTGGACTTTCTTGTTTTTCTTTGAAAACGTTTCGCTTCTCTCTGAAGAGCTGAAGAAGCTTCTTGGATGAGAAGCGAAACATCTTCAAAGAAAAACAAGGAAGTCCAGTTGCCTCGTGAAAAAACACCTTTGGGATAAACTACGATCTGGATGACCGAGAATCTCCATAGACATTTAGCACTGCAATACTCATACGTTCGAGGAGCAGTCATAAAGCTACTTTGTACAGCGCTGTTGTAACTGTGAATGATCATTAAAAAAGACAGCCGTTAACCAAGAACTACCTATAATTCTAATTTTTAATCGGGGATATCGTTAATGCACCATAGCAATTGCTGTGCTCAGAATTGCCTTTTGAACAAAAAAATAGTATGGATTTCTTCTCTGCAGTGTAGTTGCTATCTTTTTGTATTTTATTCTCCTGCCCTGTCTAAAATGAAAGTATTTTATAGACTTCAAATCTTTTTCCGAGGAGTTCTCCAACTTTCCTAATTGGATACATGTTTTCTAGGGCAGCCCTTTTCCCCCTACTCCTTACTCAATTCAGTTGAAATCCATTATTATTTATTTTACAGGATTTAGATGGGCGTCTATTTCACACAAAGACTCTAGGCAGTTCCCAATAGTCCATGCAGCCCAGAATTTCTGTTGCTAAGTGTGACAGTTAAGTGAGTCTTGACCCATTTTACAACCTTTCTTGCCACAGTTGTTAAGTGAATCGCTGCAGTTGTTAAGTGAGTAACACTGCTGTTAAGCGAATCCGGCTTCCGTTGTAAAATTGAATTTTGATCACCTGACAGTGGGGATGCTGCAAGGGTCATAAATGTAAAAACTTGTCATAAGTCATCTTTTTTTTCCGATGCTGCTGTAACTTTAAACTGTTGTAAGTCGAGGACTACCTGAAATTAAAAACTTAACTCCCCCCCCCAGATGCCACACTAGTCAGCTTCACAGCTTAACCCCCCCATTCTAACCCAGTGCTTGAGGGAACAGACAAGTCTTCACACACCTCAGAAGGCTGAAAGGGTAGCAATTCCTCTGAAGTCTGGTGGGAGGCTGTTCCAAATTACTGGGGCAGCCACTGAGAAGACATGCCTCTGGGGTTTCATCAGATGGCAATATTTAAGGGAGAGGACCTGAAAAGCCCTCCTCCCCAATTTAATTTAGTAGGACAGGCAGAAACCCTTAGAGAGAGGGGGTTGTGCAAGAAACATGGCTCTGTGTCATGTAGGGCTTTAAAGATGATAACCAGCACTCGAATCACACCCAGAAAGCAACTGGCAGCCAGTGCCATTCATGCCGCAGAGGTGTTTGTTGGGTGTACCACGGGGTACCCAAAGCTGAATGCTGCTGCATTCTGCGTCAGTTGCAACTTCCGATGGTCTTCAAGCACTTTGCAGTAATCCAAAGAAGGAGTTGACTAAGGCACGGATGATTGTGCGCAAGGCTTCCCGTTTGGACTACTGCAATGCATTTTGCATGTTAGCAAAGACAAACTTAATTTTGCAAGGGATTATGGTATATTTAGAAGAAATTTTGCAGCTGCAGCTTCTGGACAGAACCTGCAGAGTAATATGTTACAGGTAGTCCTTGACTTAAGGCCAGAGTTGGACCTGGGACTTCTTTCTCTAAACAAGACAATCATTAAGCGAGTTGTACCAAAATTTGTAACCTTTTTTGCCGCGTTCATTTAAGTGAATCACCATGGTTGTTAAGTGAATCACGCGATGGGTTAAGCAATTTCAGCTTCCCCATTGACTATGCTTGTTGGAAGCCAACTAGGAAGGTTGCACAAGGTAGATGGTGCAACCCATAAAAATACACATCCATTGACAATGCCTTGAACACATGATTCTGTGGATGTGGAACAGTCGTAGGTGTGCAACCCAGTTGTAAGTGTGAGGGCTGGACAATTTTCAGCATCTTCGTAACTAAGACAGTTGCTACAAAATGGTCTTACGTCGAGGACTAACTATACATATAGTTAGTAGATGCTTCTTTGGCGGGGCAGAATATATAGAGAATAGTAAGCTAAGTCCCTGAGGATTTTACTCCACTAGTTGTTGCCGACTATAGGGCTCAGCGCTAATTTCTGTTTCAAGGACATTGAGCCAGCACTGTCCAAAGATATTTCTGCAGTCATGTAGCCAGCATGACGTCACGGTTCGCTGTTACCTTTCCACCAAAATAGTATCTCTTTATCTACTCACATTTGCATGCTTTTGAACTGCTAGGTTGGCAGAAGCTGGGGTGAGGAGCTCAGCCCATCACGCGGTGCTCGGTTTTTGAACCTGACCTGGGCTCCAAGCTATCCAGCCAACAAACCCAGTGTCTTAACCACAGAGCCACCGCGCTGCCTATATAGAATAGTATCTATATGGAAGTAATTCTACTAAATTGAATGAAAGTTTAACCTGTTATTGGAGCTAGTAATTTTTTATTTAAAAATGCTGAAGTGAAGAATATATTTAGCACTCTTGGTTTGTTCATTTAGAATCATGAAGGCTTTAAAGAGACATTTCTAATACCCTTGTTAACTACCCACTTTGATTTCTCTAAGTTACACATATTTGCTTGGCAGAATTTGCTGGAAGCAGCGTGCTTTTTTTAAAGACTCTAGAATTCTTTCAAGTAATAGGTGATGATGTCCAGTTCTTTGCTATAATTGTACTATTAGGTACTCACAGTCACTTGTGTCATGTAACTTAAAGCCAAATGCAAAAAAGCATTTGGCAGGGCAGTGAGTTGCTCTACAAAAACAACAACAAAAAACTGCCTGGCTAATATTTTATCTTTGTTTATTGATGATCTCACATTAATCAACTTTGACCAAAGATCACCCTTGCTTTTCATGATTTACGTTATGGAGAGTTATTTCAACATAGCTTACATATTCACATTATGTACTGTAAGTGCCACAGTTCAGCTAACCACTATTGCCTGTCAAAACGTCCAGGAATTTCTCTTCTTCATTTCCGGGTGATAAAATACCATAGTAAACACTTTGTCACTCAGAAATGTCTTTAAAATTACTCCACTCCTTTCTCCATCTCTTCCCTTGCCCACCACAAAAAGCTCTTTTCCCCACTTCTTTATTTAATTTATTTATTTTTCCCCTGAACCTTCAGAATGTGTAATTAATGTGTCCTTTCTACTGTGGACATATTTAATGATCTTTGCATGGAGCCTTAGGCATGAATTCTGCCATTTTACACACTTCATTGGATTTGGTCCGGGAGGGAAGGGAACCTGAAATATAGGCATCATTCCGCTAAAGGCAGGTCTTTGTGTGCAGCTCTTTCATGGGGAGCCTTCCATAACAACAACCTGGCTTTAGCATATGCTCTCATGGCATTTAATCATTGTGACTCTTACAGCACGGTGCTTAGAATTCATCATCTTATGAGGTAACGTTTTCTAAACAGTGTGCTCTATTATGTGTACTAGTTCTAGCATAATACATTACTTGTAACGTAGCTTCCACTTAGGGTAGGTGTTATTTTTATACATTTTTGGAGCATCTAATATCTGCAAGTAATTATAGAGCGTTAGTAATGGGAAATAAATTAAAGGGTGGTTATTAGGCAATCTATGATAAATGATTGTTTGTAGGTTTTTATTCAAGTTCTGTTTCTGCTGGTGTTGCCAGCGATGTAAGTATATAAATCAGAGAGTCACTGATGAATGGTGAATTAGCAATTTGCTAAAATCATGATAATGAGATGGTGGCTATATCACAACTTCATTAAGTAATGGTAGGGCTTAGTCTAATTGCAGCAAAATTTGGTATCGATGTTTCTGGGTCAGGGGTTATTTCAGGCAATAATATATTAACAAAGCAACACAAAATGATTTACCCCTTAATTCTATGTCCTCCTTCACGCTGACCCTGTCATAATTTGGGATAAGCAGCATAAAGGCCACACTTGTCCTTTTTAAAGAAAATATGAGGAATAATTGAATAGAAAAGTTGTTGAGGTTGAACGGCTTTTACTTCTTAAATGGCTCACGTTTTACTTGCTTTTAAATCTTAAAAAGTAGGCATGTGATGGGTAAGGAAAAGAAATGTTATGACCACAGGTTGCCAGTATGTGTGTATGTTAATGGTAGTACCACACTGCATGCATGAAGCATGATAATAGTATGCTAGGCATAAAAAAAAATCTTTTCCACAGAAACCATAATTTCTGGCTTGAGCACCAAGAGAGAAACATGAATTCCAGATGATATCTGGAAATAATATATCTGAATTCATTTCAGAGAAGAAGTTAGGATTGTTTGACCTACTTCCAAATATTGTATTTCTTTATCAAATTTTAATATTGAAACTACCCAATTTGAGGAGCATTTCCAAAGTATATAATTTATGTGAAAGGACAATATAATTTAACTGAGCAAGCCTTAATATTTGCAGAATTGTGAAAAAACTTCCTTAGCAATTTCCAGAAAACAGTAGGAAGCGGGTTGGGCATGGGTTGACCTAGCTAATGGATAGATACGCTGGTGTATATTTGGCCATTTTTTTAAAAAAATGTAAATGATGTTATTATCAAAGGAAAGTATCAAATTTATGTTCTGTTCCAAATATAAGCTTTGTCGCTTGGTTTTTAAAAGATCTGTTCTGGAGTCTTACAAAAGTTTCTATCTCTTTTCTGTTCCCTATTTCAAAGTAACGTGGCTTCCATTTTCTACTTTCATTTATCTTCCAAACTTTTTCTTGACCAATCTGATTCATGCTGATCATCCTAGCAACTGAAAGATGCAATAATTCATCTGTAGTCTGCAATCTTCTTCTCATACAGAAGGGTTTAATTGAAGTTTGTGGGGGTGGTAGTAGCATTTTGTCCATTGTTTGGTGTGTGTGTGTGTTAGTACATGAAGGTATTTATGTTCTAATGAATATATTATTCTGCAAGATAAACAAATAATGAAAAACTAGCTAAATGTCAAGAATCTTGAAGTGTGGAAAATAGAACAAAAACATATATTCAAAATTTCATTATGTATCAGGTTTTTTTCTGCAGCATAAGTGTTGTAGTTATTTGCTGATTGTGTTTAAAAACTCTGAGTGGAACACCCCAATGGGAGCAAAAGCCTATACTGCAGAGATTGTAAGATCAGAATTTGGATGAGGTAGAAAAATTATATTTGGAAAAAGTGAATCACCTTTTTACAAATACTACCTTGATGATGTTCT
Source organism: Protobothrops mucrosquamatus (assembly GCF_001527695.2). Lineage (NCBI taxonomy): Eukaryota > Metazoa > Chordata > Lepidosauria > Squamata > Viperidae > Protobothrops > Protobothrops mucrosquamatus. The sequence continues at coordinate 177,684 of NW_015387939.1, read as the reverse complement.
GAGCGGAATATGACCAGCTTGTTCGTCATATTTTTAAAATGCATGTTTGCAAAGTTTTAACATACTGTCCTAAAATCTATTAAGTTCTCTTTGAATCACCAGTTGCCGTGTTAGTAAGATAATACCTTTGTTATGGCAAGGTAATAAAGATATTTACACTGTTGGTCATATTATGATTGAATCACACAAATGTATGTCCCTTTTCCTGATAGATTATTTATTTGTGAATACTTGTTTAGTTGAATTGAAGATATCTGTTGAATTCTTACGCCTTTGTCTCTAAACCCTTTTCTAGGTATTTACTACCAGGACCGTTGCAATTCATCATGAAACCCTCCACCGGTTTTGGGTGTAGCTCATCTGGGATGACTCGCTCGGTTTTGTTTACATCTAAATATGAGCACTCGTGAAACTAAAAGGAACGTTATATTAATGGGCAATTCGCTTTATTTTTCTCCTCAAATACAAATGTGTGATGGAACTGAACATAGATATTGTTATATATTTATTACCATATATAAAATGTAGCTCAGAAATCTGCTGTAAACACATAACATTTCTCAGAATATAATAAACCTTATTAAACTGTTTACAGAGGTACGTGAATGTCCACATTTGCTAGATGACTAAATAAATTTGTACTAAAAGGGATACTTTTGCTGCAGAGGCGCAGAGGCCACAATCCTATACTGGAGATCTCTCAGCTGAGGGGCTGTCAGACTTTAGTGAAAGCCCTGCTCTCTGGTGAAATGCCAGTTATGTTGCAATATTAACTCATGTGCTACTAGAGCTCTCTGCAGGCAGAGGTGTTCTCTCAATGAAGATATCTTTACAGATAGGGTAGAGCATATCAGAGATGCAAGTTGAATAGAGAGAACCAAGCTTGGTCACATCCCACACTACTACCATCTGTGGCCATGTTCCCACAGAAGTGGCGGTTTTTCTCTAGCTCCAGATCTGGTCTAGTCTCTGCCATTGAACTTAATGGGAGAGAGAAAATCCACGAGCACACCAATGATCCTGCCTACATTGCCTATATCTGGGACATGTTGTGGCTCAAAATTAAAGCAAGTCATCCCTGTCTATAAGCCACAATCAGTAGGTTCACCACCACCCCTGATGAAAGTGTGCGTAACTTGGGGCGTATATTTGATCTCATACTGCACACACATTTCAGAGGGCATAAGACTGAATGCTGGGGAACAAGAAGAAAGGAGTATTATGTAGAAACAGCTCTTTATGAAATACTCATAATGCAGATTGGCCACACTTCTCTTTCCAGAATCCTAATTGGCCTTTTGCTTTGAGACATGAGACAGACTGTCAAACAGTCAACTTTGTTTCTGTGATGAGAAGATGGCAGGGCAGAGTCCCTCCTTCAAAGAAGTAAAGGAGGAAGAAACCCAGACTATAAAGTATAATTCTGTGGTTCATTCCCTATTTATCCAAGCTAAAACGGGGAAGGAATAGGGAAGACTGGTTGGCCACCAGATTACTAAAAGGAGGAATTAGTATACAATTGTCGGCAGTCCCTCCTTGGAATATTTCTAGGCTCCACAGCAACACAGTTAATGGGAATACTGCACTGATAGCCAAGAGAATTGGGAACATCTCCATAGAGAAGCCAATGTCTCAAGGAAAAATCTACAGACTCCAAACAAGGGATTTAAATGAAGGGAAAGAAAAAGAAAATGGTTGTGTATGTGGCCAGGCTATTTTGAATGTCCTAACTCTAATTTATACTCGTCCACATTGTAGGTCAGTGGACAGATCACAGGGACTATTCCACTGGTCTCATGGCTCCAGGACTCCATTCTCAGTATCATCTGAGTATGGGATTGCTTTGCCCAACAAAAGTGACCTTGCAGGTCCTGTTAAAATTTAAATTATTTTATAGGCAGAATGTCTTTAGATCTGAACTATTTATGTAAAGCTTTTTTTGTTTGTTTGTTTTCCTTCTCTTGTAGGGAGCAATGTGCCATTAGGATAGATGATAAGGCTTAGGGGAATAAAGATAGTAAACTCCTAAGCATGTTGTTTCTGTTTCACAGTTAAAGACACTTGTATAAAGCCTAATGTACCTTTGGGCACATTTTTAACTGAAGTGAAGGATAAGAAATGTGCAATTTTTATTTTTCAGTAAGGGCATGCTGAGACCTCTTAGTTAAGCGAAGTCAATCCTCTGGGTAAATTATTCAAGACCATCCGTTCTGATCCATAGCTTCTAGCTGGAGCGTTGTAATATTATTACTACTAATAAAAAACATGGGCAGCAAGCATTTGTACTGGCTCTTTTATTTGTGTCTCTCTGTGTGTGCGTGTGTATGTATGCGTGTGTATATGTTGAGCTGCTTGCTTTCTTCAAGAAGATAATTTAGTTTTCAAGAATAAGTACTTTCTACCATGCGATTGACAGTACAAACATCATTTTAAAATCCTTAGGATACTATCATATGCTTTTCAAATATTATACAATGCACTTTTGTAATAAGATACACTTCTGAAGGTTGCAGTGAGTCCCAGGGACCATAAACAATATTCTATGGATTTTAATAGGAAGCATTAATTTCTCGGAAGGAAGGGAAAAAGTGTGCCACTGCCAAAGCAATTGCTTTGCTACCAAATAAATTTATTTTTGTTTATTGACACAACTTAGCCTGCTTTTCTTCAAAAATATTCTCAAAAAGAGCAATTCCAAAGCCGTAAGTGGAATGGAGAGAGCCCCCTACTGCAGAGGTCCCCAACCTTTGGGGCACCAGGAACCGGTTCCATGGAGAGAGGTTTTTCTGCGGACCGGAAGATGCATGGTTTTGTGTGCTGCCTGCATCCGATGGATGGGCCTTTGCTTGTTTGTGTGGACGGGTTGCTGGCATGCCATGGACTGGTACCAGTCTATGGACCGGAGGTTGGGGACCCTGCCCTACTGTATGTTTGGGATGTTACCCAGTCTCAAGTATAGTTAGTGGATCGTGGCAGATGGATTGATCAATACCACAATGAAGGCAGAAAGTGTTCATCAGGCACTTGCCTGAACATATGAAAACTAGAAAACGAGTAGATAAGAAGGGCAGCTTTATAGTTTGCCTGGAGGACCAAATGCTTGGAGGTCAAAATGAGTAGGAACAGAGGAGCATATGCAGGCAGTCTTCTAATCAGTTTGAAGCCCTTCCATGTTTAGTTAAATATAGCTTAATCGTATTTCCATGTCCTTGTCCTTTTTTTCCCTGGGGTTTAAATGTCTTGCCATATGAAAAGCTTTTGGAAACTTGAAAAGTTATGCTCTTTTTTTTTTTTTTGCAAATCATTGTCCGGATAAAAAGCAGTTCCTCAGTAAGAATTTTGAGGGTCCTCTCCTCTTATGGTCAAATACGATTGCTATTGCTTTGTATCTTAATATTTTCCAGATATACATGGCCATAAAGTAAAAAAAAATGAGAGTTTGCTCTGTTCGGTCATGTTAAAATTCTAAAAAAGAAAAAAGAAGAAAGTAAAGCTCTTTTGGCATGAATTCAATGTAATACATTCAAAAAACAGGCAAAGGCTGAAAAACTGAGCAAAGTCAAAATTAAACGCACAACTGAACATGTTGCTTACTGATGCTACTTCTGACAGGTTTGGGAAAAGAATAGAAAAAAACCTCTGCAGATGAAATAGCACATTCCCATTCAAAGACACATTGTTGTCAAACTTTTAAGACAAACCCGAGTAATAATTATGGACATTTAGGAATCTGAGGTGTACGCTCAGCAATTTTGGCATTAAATGAGGTCTTTAAAAAGAAAGAAGAACTAAATAAATGTATTACAAATGAAGGTGAATATACATGTCCCAGGATAATGTTGCAGGATCCAATCAGTCACTGGGAGCAGGGGTTTTGGGGCTCATGCTGGAGTCCATCTTCAGGGAATTTCTCTCTAGCTAGAGAGAGTCCTCTCTTCTCTAGCTAGAGAGAAATTCCCTGAAGATGGGCTTCAGTACGAGTCCGAAAGCTCGGAAGACAAAACCTCTAGCGCCGGTGACCGACCCAGATTGGATCCTGCAATAAATGCATTCATTCTGGAATGGTTGTAAACTTAAACTTGTATAGAGTTTTACAGTTGAGTACACACTGCTCCGGATATTTTTAATTGGTTTACTTCCTTATTAATAGACTAATATTTTAAAATAAAGAGGTCTAAGAAATATTGGGGCTTATAGCTGGGTTTTAAGTGACAAATGAGGAAGAGGCCTTGGGCTAGGACCTCCAGGACTGGGCTGCAAAAAAACCTGGAAATTATTAGCCGGCAGCAGAGAGAAAGAACTTTTTGTAGCTTGTGACTTCCTTCTGGGTGCCATGAGATTTTTATAGCCTAGATCTGTGACCCTATTCTGTGGGTTGTTCCAAAATGTATAGGAAGACACAGCTGCCATTTTATTAGCCCGCATCACCTTTTCCCTACTAACAATTGTCAAGAAGGCACCCTTGAAACAACTAGTTCTAGCATTGGGATTTGGGGCAATAGAAGAGAATATCTGTAGCACAGAATTGGACTGTGGAATTCCTGGTGCTCTCTGAACTTGGTTGTTTGGCTGAAGATGTTTCGTTACCCGGCTAGGTAACATCTTCAGTGCACAAACTGTGACGCACAAGTACTAATAATGTCACCTAGTCGGATAATGAAACATCTGCAACCAAACAACCAAGCTAAGAGAACACCAAGGACCCTACAGTTTGGGGGCAATACAGTATTGGTATGAGAAAAGAGTCACATCTGGATCTTCTAATATGGCACCACCAAAGTTAATGTTGGGAAGATGCCATAACTGTATTCCTTCTTGTCAAGCAAATATTGGAGGATTCCCTACAATGAAACCTCACACAACATACGCAACCGTTGTCCTCTCTGCTTGTTCTGTTGCTGAGACTGAGGCTGAAGATATGGTTAAGGCCACTTTGTTTCCAGTCCCCAGAGGCTTCCCTTTCAGTACTGGATTGCAAATAATGAGAATATGCTTGAAATGTCAGCCTCATATGTAATTAACACATACTATGACAGGCTTTTGCATGTGATAGATTTAGAAAGGAAGAAAGAGAGGGAATGCTTATTTCAATTATTCAGTTATGCATAAAGTAATAAAACACAGAAAAATCATACTACAACAGCCTTCTGTTGCACAAATCATTGTTGTTGCTCTTGATGGTACAAATGCTTGCCTTCCAATTAAACATGCAGGCAAATGTGATCTATTTCTTACTAACACACGTCTTCTCTAAGACCCTGTAAGGGCATAAAGGGAACGCTCTGCATGCCATTAAAGTCAATAAAATTGAATGGCTTTTTGAACGTGGTAGCCTCTTTCCAAAGGCTGCTTAGATATTTTTCATTGTGTATTCTGCATAATGACAACACCCAGAAGTCTTAATTTAATGAAAGATTATGTTATCAGCATTTTTTACTTCAACGTTCAATTTGGCAGATAAAATAGGAACTGGAAATATACTAGCAGCCCATTCTGTAATGCTATAAGTCCTATAGTAATAGGGATTTCACTATATCTTAGGAATTATTTAAAGCTTACTTTTAATTGGGAAATAGGAAGCTGAATCATACACTTTTCATATCAATCAGAGTATATTGATGGATGTCACGGATCGTGATAATTAGAGCCAATAACTATCTTGTAGAGTGGCTATCTTGTAGAGCAGTGGTGGTGAACCTAGGGCACGTTTGCCAGAAGCGGCACTCAGAGCGCTCTCTGTGGGCACGTGTCGTCATACCAGCCCCACCTCCCCCTGCAGCCCCCTCCCCACCAGCAGTCCCCCCGGAGTCACCCCCGGGTGCGGCCCGTGCAGAGCAGCACAGCCAAGGATATGGCAGCTGGGCAGCAGGGAGAAGACTCCGACCTCGCACCCCATTGCACACAGATGATGCTGCAGGGTGTGGGTGGAAGGCGTGGCCACATGGAGCTGCAGGGCTGCCTGGGCGATCTGCTGCGGCGGGCCGTGGAGGCGGCAGGTGGCCCTGTGGGCGGTCGGTCAGGTGGGTGGTGGGCAGGGCAGGGGTAGGGTGGGGGTGGGTGGGGGCCCTGGTGGGTTTGGGGGCGCTCTGTGTCTAAAAGGTTCACCATCACTGTTGTAGAGTATGCCTTCAAGATTCCATAATGCACCATTTTGGCACTGAAGTAATTTCGGGATATAGGATGACAACTGAATTTTCTTGGACAGGAGAAGTTAATCAGATTTCCTTGTTGACTGAAACTTTTATTACGGAACAGGTTTGTTGGGATGATCTGATTCTATATATTCCTATCTTTGATGTTTAACTCATAATTAATTAGCTCACTTCCAATTGCTTCCTGTGGCTCCCGATAGTTGCCTTACATTTGTTGAATAATCTTCTGAAGAGCTTATAGACCTGTTTAAATTGTAAAACATTTTTGATCAATCCATAATGCAATCTTAATCTTTAAATCATTAACTAGACAGTAGCTTGAGTGGTGGGAATGGTAGGCAGGAGGTTAGCAAGACCATGTTTGAGACCCGAGAGCTGTCATGGGGTGGGGTTGAGCTCTTGTCCTTCACTCCAGCTCCTTCTGAGGACATGAAAGGAGCGTCCCCAGGGCAATGGTGATGTCACTGGTTAATCCTTTCGACCTGGAAGTGCCTTGGCGCTTCTGACACTAGTGCAAAAAAAATAAATAAAAATAACTAGACCATTCATTAGGAACAAAAATGGGGTTGGAACATCTGCAAACAAAGAAGTTCAATTTTCACATTTAAAATGTCTAGAGCAGCTTTCCCTGACATGAAGCCCTTCATATTTATTTGGCTGTAATTTCCATCTTCTCCAAACAGTAGCTGGCTAAGGATAGTTCAACATTTTGAGAATGTTCTAGGTTAGAGATGTTCCATCACAGATGTTCTTCTCAAAAAGTATGGCAGCTATTTGTTGAGATCCTTCCTTCCTTCCTTCCTTCCTTCCTTCCTTCCTTCCTTCCTTCCCTCCCTCCCTCCCTCCCTCCCTCCTTGCTATTGAATTATAGTCCTAGTTCTCATTTTAATACAAATAGTTCATTTCACTCAGAACATGTTGTAGCTTGTCTTTTCAAAGAAGCATGCCTTAAACTTCCTTTTTAACAAAATGAGCATTTACTTCCATTTGCATTGGATGCAACCAGTTTAAGCAGCTTAGATCTTGCTTGGTTAAGAATGCATGCCACAAAATACATCCCAAAGAATCGATCTTGTTTGTGAGCAAATCTTTGCAGCCACATTTGCTGAAATTGTTATCTTCCCTGTAAGGTATCTTACACTTTTATGAGGTAATTGTAAAGATGCAAGTAACAAATCACCTCTAAAGTTGCCATTACATAGTACACCTCTCTGAGCAGCTTTGGCAAACCTGTGAAAATTATTGGTAGCTAACCTCATGAAATCCTGCTTCATCAGAAGGCGTTGAATGGATTTAAGGCTGCCATGTAAAGCTAGCAGGTTGTGATGAAAGCTGTTGTGATGGTTGCGGTGAAACATGCCTTGAATCCAGCATAGTTAGGTCCTGCAGAATCATTGTAATGTAATGCTAACACCAAGCAGTTGGCAATGTTTAGGAAAAGATGGATTTAACAAGATAAAAGCAGAGAGGAACTACGTATCACATGCCTGCTAGAAGGAGTGATAATTTCAATATTGCTTCTTGATAGCACAGGAAATACTAATCTCGTTGCGTGGTGGTAAAATAAAGTGGAGAAATTCCTGGCTGTGCAGATGTTATTACTGAGTTTCAGGATCTGTAACTTTTCAGACTCCAGTCCAGCTCTCTGTTAAAATGGCAGTCCGAGATTCTAATCCAATCAGATTTACGATGATGATCAAAGATCAGCATATCAAAGAAATAAAGCCAGAAAGCTAAAATTGATAAAATGAAATAAATAAAAATGAGTGCCAGTGGGAAAATTTCTAGGGTGGCACTAATTGTTGCTACATCTTCATTGCAGTCCCAGTGAATGTGGCTGCTGAGTTGGTGATTGCATAGTTGGAATCTGAAACAAGTTTAGTGAAGTACCACACTGTCTTTTCTGGGAGGTTGGGGAGCAGGGGTAGTGTGTAATCCCTATAAAAACTGCAGTGAATACCATTCATACTGGAAGGCTTCTATTTCTCTAGGGTCAGAGGGCCAAGTGTTGTGTGAGTGGCATTCTGGTGAACTTACCCTGTGTTTATTGCACATGGAAGCCCACTGTGTCTGGCTTAAAAAAATCCTTCCTCAATCTGGAGAAAGTTGATATACGAAAGATAGCTTGTAACACGGTATTAAAAGTAGGATATGTTTTTACAATCGATCTTTGAAAAGGCTGTTTAGCAACTTGAAGGTTTGGTATTCCTAAGTTCTATTTCTTTAAATATAAATTACACACACACACACACACACACACACACACACACACTGTATATATAGTTTTTCTCTATTCATCCCTTTTATTAGCTTTTTTCCAGATGCTAAAAGCAGATGTTGATGAACAGCATTTTCCAGTTGTGTGATATCTGAAGAGGCCTAAAGCACACCACACTTTGTTGACATCCTTGTTTTATAAATCTGAAAAAGCACTGCATCCTGAATAGAAAGGAGCAGCTGAAAAGGAGTTTTGAATGAATTATATAGCCCAGCAGGTTAAAAGCTTTCACTAAAAGATGTTCTCTCCAGATTGTAAAAACACCTTTGCCTTCAAAACATGTGCAACACAGAGATATGAAACTGAGATAGATGTGCTAAAATTTGTCTAAATATCTATTCTGGAGATATGAAAACATGACCAGTTTTGGCAATGCCTTTAGATAAATCTGTGATGCAGACACAACTGGGATACTTCCTCTGATCACATCATCTGAAAAAGAAATGACAGAGCTGGAAAAAATGTCAATAAAAAGCACATATGATGATCAGCTTGCTAGAGGATTTCTCCCATGAGCCAAAGGTAAAGTAACTAGCTCTGTTGTTTTGTTTGATTCAGAGAAAAAATACACTTGGTGAGAGGCAATACTTGATGACAGACACTGATAATGTTATGCATAGTGTGGAGAAAATATAGATGTGACAGCATTAGTGTCAGACTTCACAAGTATCAAACTGTTTAATATACTTAAAGATTAGATTATTGAAAGATGCTCTAAATCAGCATTCTTTAAAGTGAGCGCCCACCAAATTTGTGAATTTCAGCTCCTAAAACTTCTTTATCCCTTGATACTGGACATACCTAGAGCTACTGGCTCTGGGCTGCAGATATTTGGACAATCACTAGGTGTCATCAGAGAGTTAGGATTTTCTATTTTTTGTTTCCATCTAGTGGTGATTCAGATTTTTGCAGCCTAAATCCTGTAATCATAATACTGCTCTTGGTTGATTAGAGTTGATAAAAAAATAATCTAAGACAGGGGTGTCAAACTCAATTTCATTGAGGGCCGCATCAGCATTGCGGTTGCCCTCAGGGGGCTGGGTGAGTGTGGCCAGGGTGGGTGTGGCCTACTGCATGGGTGTGGATGGAGTGGGTGTGGCCTACTGGGTGGGTGTGGCCAGCTCTACATCGTTCGTGTCAAGGGTGCCTTTGGGGGCCTGGGCAGGAGTGGGATAGATCTGAGGGTCTCTGGCAGAAGGGGGTGGGACCAGGGCAAGTGCCAAGGCATGGTCCAAGGCCATGCGGGGGAGGGGCTTACGGAGCTAAGACTGAATGCATTTCAGCATAGAGGGCCACCACAAAATTGTACATTGGCTCACGGCTGGCCTAGGCCAGGGCCAAGGCAGTGGGGGCCGTTCCCTCACTGTTTCCAGGATGGCTTTGTCGGCCACATGAAACCACTTCATGGGCCGCATCCAGCCCCCGGGCCTTGTGTTTGACATGTCTGATCTAAGAGAACCAGGCTGTTTATTGTATATTACACAAGTCCTGCAACATCTATCCTGCTACTAGTTAATTGTAAACATTTTACACGATATAGATAATCCTTATTTATCAAATGCCTCCTTTAGTGACTGTTCAAACTTACAGTGGTGTAAAAAATATCTTTGCGATGAGTCTTAAAATTTATGACTGTTGTGGTGCCCTGTGGTCTTGCAATCACCAGTTTACAACCAGTTTCCAACACTCACAGAGAAAATGGAAATAAAATTTCAAGTTGCAATCACATGATGTCTCACTTAACAATCAAATGGGAAATGATGTGGAAAGCTTAGATTTTCTACTTAGTGACTGGGGCACTTAGCAATGGAGTTGCTAGTCCCAATTGTGGTCACTTAGTGAGGACTACCTGCATGACTGATCTTGTTCTGATGGATCATTTCTTTTCATAAGAACAGAATACAATTGGTTGAATTGACTTAAATTTCTATTTAATGCAACATTTTGTACTTAAAATGGCCATGCGTACAATTCATGCTACAATTCAACATGCATACAATTAATACTACAACTCAAGCTATTGAACAATTGACATACAAAAACTTTTGGCATCCACTAATGAAGGAAGTTACATTTAAAATCCAGTTTTTGCACACTGACTTTTCTTGAATCACTTTCTATTGCATGAACAATTTATTGCAAGATTCACAATGGTTTAGGGTAAAGAGATTTAAGGACATTCTCCATGTTTGCTCCAGAATCAAATCTGAAAAATGGTGGGGTAGTCCATGAAGAACAAGCATAACAACTTCAAACACATACACACCAATAAAAGGGGAGAAGAGTTAGTCATGGGAAGTTGAACTCTTCCTTCCCTCATTTTGTTTTGTTTTTGGGAGGAAATATTTGCTATTACAAATAGATCAGAGGAACAAATGACAAGATAGGCGATTGGGTTACATAGATCATGGTAAATTCTTATTCTATAGATTGCAAGCTGGTAAATTTAATGTAAAAATGAATAAAATTGGAACTTTATAAATAAATTATAGAGATGGGTGGAGAGTGGAGAGGGCAGATTATCAGACAAATGCAAAGTTGATCATTTTCAGATTGATTGTCCAGTAAATAGTCCTTAAACTTAAGATTCTTAATATTCCACTAAACCTTTATTTAAAATTTGACACTACAATTAAAAGCATCCATCTCGAATAAAGCTCAACTAATTTTCTTTTGGGCTTTCATAGTCTAAGTGCAGATTTTTCTTGCTATTAAACCATAAGATACGGAGAAGGGAATCATCATATTTTAATTACCAGTAAATTCCTATCAGACTAGAAATGAATAACACATCGATTGTCAACATGCTAACTCGAAAGAAAGTGCCATGGACTTCACTCAAAGTTGCTTCAACATAAGTGTGTTCAGGAATGAAGTCTCAAGGTCAACAGCAATAGAGTTGTCTCCATATGAGACAGCTAGCAGAAATCAAAGTGAGTACAAAGGCTGAATATTAATGCTTACATTTAATTAAAAGATTAAGCTCACTAGCTTAATACTTCTGTTTCGGCCCCTGTAGTGAAGGTTTATGAAGAATATTTTCCTCTTATTTTCTTTGCATCCATAAAATCCCAGCTGTATTGAAAAGATCATATGGCTGCCAATGGAATCTCTTATGAGAGGTTTGGAGGGAGAAGGAGCTGAAAAATTAAGCTTCTGCTCTCTGGGCAGGATATTCCCAGTCCACCTCTGTATCTTTATTTTGGAGTAAAAAAAAATGAAAGAAAGGTAGGCACACTCTGTATAATTAGCACAAGTTATATTTATTCATCTGTGGCTGTTCTCTTTAGAAGCAATCAGGGTTTAGCTGGAAGCTAAGATCTTGCTATTAGGAATGTTCAGGCTGTGTAAGAATTAATAGTAGTAGTAGTAGTAGTAGTAATAATAATAATAATAATAATAACAACAATAAAAACTTGGAAGGGACCTTGGAGGTCATCTTGTCCAACCTCCTGCTTAGGCAGAAAACCCTATACCATTTCAGACAAATGGCTGTCCAATCTCTTCTTAAAGACTTCCAGTGTTGGAGCATTCACAGCTTCTGGAGGCAGGTTGTTTCACTGATTAATTAGAACAGTAGAGTGGTTAAATACATGATTTCACACTCAGTTCTTGGACTCCCGAGTTTCCGTTTTTCATGTGAGTAATAACTCAGAGAATGTGAGCATATAAAAATGACAGCATGTTGTGTTATTCCTGATTTTTCACGTCAGTTAATGTCAGGAGACTGTTGAGTTTCTAGGCCTCCCTTCGTATTAAAGCCTGCTGGGAGCCCAAACCACCTTCCAGACTTAATACTGTGGAGAAAAATGGGAGATGGAAGCATTATGTACACTGACATGAATGATGTAAAATAAAGGTGGGATATAAATCAAATAATAAAGATAAACAAATGAAACCTCAGCTTTTCAGATATTCAACTCTGTATTGGGCAACCTGCTCACAGCGGAACCTTAAAGAAACCACATGTCTAAATAAGCTGCTTTACTGCAGATATATAAAAAAGTCAGATTTGCATAGATCTGCTTACCCGGGAATAGAGAAATCAAGCTTTCTCTGCTACAGGGTTTATATTCCTTCCTTTTCCCTCCTGCCTTTTCCAGTTAATGAGTTCTTGGCTACTCCTTGTCTTGTGACTCAGAAACAGAGATTCTGTTCAGATTGAGTAATTGTGTGCCAGTTGTGCCCATTCCTAGACTGGGAAGCTTTGCTTCCAGTCACTGATGCCCTCATGACCTTTTGTCTGCATTGGCGCATGGTGCTCTACATGGAGCTGCCCTTGAAAAGTATTTGGAACTTCAGCTGGTGCAGAATGTAGCTACATAGTTAATAAATGATGTCTGTTATTCAGCACATGTAAGACCCTATGGTGTGAGCTGCATTGGTTTTCAATGTGTTTCTGGGTGTAATTCAAGATGCTGGTTGCCACCTTTAATGTCTTCCATGGCTTGAGACTAGGTTATCTGAGGAACTGTCTCCTCCCAGTTGTTTCTGCCTATCCAACAGACATTCTCATGTCTTTGATAATTTTGAATATTGGAATCCCAGGTATGGACATTTAAAGTCAATAATATAAAAACAATGAACTCCGGGATGTAAGGCAAAAGGCTTTTTTAATTGCTGAGCTTTCGTTAACAACCTGTTAACATCACCAAAGCAAAGGGCTAAATGACAAGGGGAGCATATGCATAAATTTACATAACAGTTAAAAACGGTTATAGTGTGGCATGTGCACATAGCGTGCTTAAGAATATATATATATGTGTGTGTGTGTGTGTTATATTGCAATTATTTTTAATTGTTTTATGATTGTATTCCACCCAGACTCACTGACCTGCAATGGGTAGCTATAGAAATTATATAAATTAAATAAAATACATAAAACATTGAAAACTGAAGTGGTCTGTGTGTACTTGTGAATGTTCTTGAGAGCAGAAGTCTCATCTAAACAATAACTAGCGAAGCTAGTTTTATAACTATAACTGAAGAGATTTATTTACCAAAAGGGGGAAAAAAAGTATTACAAGAACAGAATCAAGGAATATGCTTTCTGCATGTATGTGCCTGGAAAAAAAAAAAGCAAAGGGAAGGATATCAGATCATCAAACACTTAGACAAAGAACAAACTGATAGACAAAGACAGGACAGATAGTAATCGTTAGTTATCTATCTTCTACAACTGCTTTGTGGTAATTAGATCATGAGATGCTAAAAAGTCACTACCTTTGGATTTGGACCTCCAAACTGGATTCAAAAAATCATGATATGAAAACTTAAATGTGAACCCAGGCAATATTACATGTACCAACAGCATATTAAAAAAAGCAAGTGACCAGTTTTATGATGTAGTTCCCTGTTAAGTAATAATAATAATAATAATAATAATAATAATAATAATAATAATAATAATAATAATAATAATAATAATAATAATAATAATAATAANGCAGCTACAGATACCTAGAAAGCAGAAAATGATGAGAATATACGAACTTTTTGACTGAAGAGTAGATTAGTTTTATGAAATTATTGATAGTGGACTTCTGTGCATGTTGATTGAGTCTTGCTGATTTCAGTGGAATGTATTAGACAGAAATGCATTCTAAAATTTGAATGGTGTCTAATATTTAAAATAATACCAGGTCATATATCTATGTCTTTCCCATTACAGGGATAGAGGGATATAGCTACGTACAATTACCTTCAAGGCCCTAGCTCTTTGTCAGAAATTACAGGTGTTGCTGTTGTGACATGGAACACAAAGAGTACATGTCATGTTTCCAATTAAAAAACATTTATTCTTCTTAGCTTAGGTCTGAGGCAAAGCTTTCATTGCGTTTTTATGATTTATAGGAAATAGTGACTTGATCAGATGAAAGGGGAGCAAATGAAAATTAATTAAGTCAGTGTCTGTTATAGTATGTAGATTAAACAAATGTCAAACACTGATTATGGACATTCCCACAAGAGTGCAATCTGATCTATTCACTCTGTGGCATAATAGCTTTTCTTTTGTTTTTGCAAACCAATGGGATTAAAAGTATTGTAGCTACATCAAGTCATTTTTTTCCCTTCTTTCCCTAGTCCCACTTTGCTTCCTATCTAGCATGCTGGCTAACATCTGGAGTTCTGGAAAACTCCAAAGCTTGTTCATCATATTATATTTTGGTTATTCATAAAAAGCTTGTTTTATCAATACATCATATAAACAGCATGCATGAAAGCTGATTAAATGTTATTAAACAGATTATAGAGTCCATTTTATCATCCACTAATAACTATAGATTTGTACTACAGTGTGCAGCATAGAAGAGCACAAGAAAAGAAATTAAGGAGGGATATTATTCTGCCCCATTGCCTCTATGACATGTCTATAGATCCTTTAATTTATTCCATCTAGCACAGATTGTATATCATATGGCTGTGAACAATCCATGTCTTCAATCTTAATCTCTAGAGATTAGTCAATTCTCGGATCAACCTGATTTTATTTTACTAGGTAGATCCTACCAGGAAATCAACTCCACAGAAAAATTAGAACTATTTTGATTGAGACTGGCTATAATAACAAAAACTTGTAAGTCTGATTGTGCAGTACCATTTCCTCCTTCTTATATTCCAGTAAATCAGAAAGGTGTCTGCCTGAGCCACTTCCAAATATTACTATATATACCAATGGTAAGATGACCCTCAAAATTTTTGTATATTTTGTACATTTTAATTTTCATGATTAGCTTATTGCACATTTTTCATGATATTTTGGTTGAGCATCAGTTTATCCACAGATGGGCTTGCAAGTATATATGGAGTATAGGGGTACTTTAAAAATATTGAGGGAAAAATCTATATATCTACAGATAAGCCCATCCACAGATAAAGTGGACCTTTTTTTTGGTACCTAAAAGTCTTGATTTATCCATGAGTATATCTTGTTTCCCAGGCTTAAAAATATTTCAACTCCCTTTGCCTAGATAAAGCATGTTTCTGTTATCTTCCTTACTCTGTACGCAGAATATCTGGCTTGTATCAGACATCCGGAAAATTCTCCATTTTAAAGTTGCGATCACGGAATCAATAGCTGTTTCTGTCAGCAAAGTACAACTCTTTTTAGCTCTTCATTCTATATATTTGCTTGCAATCTACCAACCATTAAATCATCTCATCTCTGTTCCAGTGACTTAACCTTCATCAGTATTCCCAATATATACATAAATTGATTTTTTTTAGACTGAATTCACTATAAGCAATAAAATCTACTTTGGAGTGTAAGAAAATATCACAGAGTCATGTGAGTTGAGCTTCTATGAATAGTGAGATTCCAGATTTCCGATCCAAATTTTCATGATTTCAGAATAGGTGTCCAAAGCTTGTCTTCAAGTCTTCCCAAAATCCATTGAAAAGAAGAATAGGAAGAGCAGGGATTCATACCAAGCTTGGAAACTAAGGATTTAACCTTTAATCACAAAACATTCCCTCAGGACCTGAATGAAGACCCAATCACATATGTGCTTAGTTTGTGTTTCCTGCTAGGAAGAAGCTCTATCCAATCCGGTACTCTGCTCATTTACAGAAGTAGGAATTCTAGCTGTTTAATGCCAATTTATTTGTGTAAAGGCCCGCAGATCTGATATGCCAGGACTCCAATTTATTTATTCTGCTCAGATGATTCTGTTAACAAGAAGAAGCCACAGGAGGGCTTGAGTTGAAATATGAAGGTATTCATCTTTTACTGTCGGGTCTTATTGTCTTTCAGATTTGTAGAGTTGCACCCCTTTTTCAAGCTAAAATCTTGACAAGCCTTTAGCAATGCCCCCCCTTTCTGTTTTGCAGTTCCAGTCAAACAAACAAATAAACAAATGAACAACCCCCCAAAAAGTGTGAAGGGAGGGAGAGAAGAAAGAAGGAACCCACAGCCAACTATCCAGGAGATTAAGTAATGTCTTATCATAGCCATGTGGCTGTTTAGCTCAGTCTGTCACAGATTATGTGGGAATATTTTATCAGAATGTCTTGGAAGAAAGCCAGTGGATTGAAACAAAGTGAATTGATGTTTTAAAAAAAACAACACCACACACACGTCTGGCTGAGATCCAAAGCACAATCCACTGGTCCAGTGAAATTTTGAAATTTGAACATCTGACCCCCATGTCATATTCATAAATGCCTCTTTCATTCACAGCCATTTATCATGTGGCATTTTCCCGAGGTATTTGTTTCAGAAATGAATAAACAGCTCAAACAAAGTCTGCAAGTGTTCCTACATTTTCTGCCTTCATTTCATGATTTTTTTGGACTCTGGCCCATGTCTTAGCTATAGCTGCAGCTATTTTAATAATTCTTTATTTGCCCTACATTTTGGATTAGCGCAAACAACAGCCCCACCGCAGATAATTCATATTTGGGGTTAGGCAGGAATTTATGCATTGATTTTGGTATCTGCATTGTGCTTTAAATGTCCTTTCTTGCATTTTAAAATACACATGCAACTTTGACTCAACGCTGTATTTTTTAAAAGGTTTGACGTACATTTCTTTTTCATTGACCTATAGAGAAGATAATTTCCTCATTGATTATTCTTGTGTGGAAATGATTTCCCCCTGTGTTACTTATATTACCATATTTCTTCTCCTCTGTCAATAACATTAAAACCTTAATCTTCTTGCATCAGTTGTCATCTCTCCCTCTCTCTGTCTCTCTCCCTCCCTAGCTTTTCATTCTGACATTTGAATGAAACAGCTCCAGCTGTTTCTATTATTACCACATATATAACATCCTTTGGTCCAAAAAAAATGCACCCTTGTTTTGATTCCTTTCCACTGTCTGTTGTTAAGAAAAACATGGAACAATTAATTAAAATGGCTGTATTCCTGCCCCAGAGGTCTTGTGCTGTTTATAAATTATCCCACAATGCTGTCAGCATTCATGGCTTCAGCGACAATCATTTGACTGAAATATGGCTCAATTAATCTCTCTATCTCTCTCCATAATTTATACATAATAATTAATTCATTTTAAAATTTCAAGCACCAGGATCATCACATTGAGGCATAACAACTTCAAGTGAGTCCCGGGGCACAGGGTGTCTTCAGAATACTAAGCAGTAGAAGAGGCAGACATTGGGGCAATGGAGAATTGTGAAGGCAGCTTCTCCAGCTGAGCCACAAGAAGTCTTCCTGGTTTTGCGACAGGCCTATTGAACTTGTGCCGAAGAATACAATTTCTTGGGATCCAAATATATTTCACCCATGCAATTTGTTTTCAAAGAGGCAATCAGGCTCCAGATGTGCCCAGACATGAAAACAGGGAAATGTAATTCCCTCCAAACATCTGGAGATTGAAATGTTGGAAAAACCCGATTGCTGAAATTAAGTGTAGGTACATTTAAGTAAGTATTTTTCCTAGATGGACCCTAGGATTATGATGAAAGCAGTGGTGGGATTCAGCCAGTTCGCACCACTTTGGCAGAACCGGTAGCCCATTTTTTTGTTGCCCAGGCCCAGAATGGACTTCTGGAAGCGGCATCCACACAGAGAACCGGTTGTTCATATGTTTGAATCGCACCACCGGATGAAAGTAATGTTGCACCAAAGCTCTGGCTCTTTCAGATATGTGTTTGAGGTCATGAGATATGTACAAAATAACATGCCGTCATGACACATGTGCAAAAGGGATGGAGATTGTGTTGCAATACTTCCACCCTGATTTCATCATTCTAACCCATTTGATCTCTCCCCATCCCAGGGATTTCATTGCCTTATGGTGACTGTGTTCATTGAGCGCATCTCCGCCAAACTGGTGCTCTCCAGATCTGTTGGATTTCAGTCATCATATCCTCCCAGTACGCATAATAGGTTGTTAGAATAACCTTGAGGAACAGGAAGAAGAGCCACAAAGAAGGCAATGTGGTCAGATAAGAGAAATCTGAATCCCAAGCAGGAATGTGATTTGAGAAAGACCTTCATAGTTCTCGTAAATGTAAAGGAAGAGAGGGGAAAAACACATTTGGACCTGCAAGATTCTGTTACTGTAACTTACAAAAAAAAAAACATTAGCACTCATAAATTTGGCTTCTAGATCTGAACTACCTTAAAAGCCGGACAGTATGACTGCATTAAACTTTTATTTATATCATATCTATCCAGTGGTGGGATTCAAATATGTGAACAACCGGTTCTCTGTGTGGATGCCGCTTCTGGAAGTCCATTCTGGGCCTGGGCAACAAAAAAGTAGCCACCGGTTCTGCCGAAGTGGTGTGAACTGGCTGAATCCCACCATTGTATCTTATCATTCAGTAGCTCAAGGTAACCTACATAGAGCTACTGGTCTACTATTTTCCCCCATATCATATTGAGGCTTATTTTGGCTTCAACATGTGGGTTGCAAGATTAGGCTGGCCATGGAATGATACTGAACAATCTGGATTTTACAAAGTTTTCTCTTGTTCATCTCCATCCTCTGATGGGAAACATCTTTTGTCTGCCTTCTTTATGTTTCTGACTTTTCTCCCATCATCTCATGAGACACTAATTGAATGGTAGGTTTAACAGATCTAATCAGAAAAAATCTGGACGATCACTGGTTGATAAGAAGGAGAGAATGTTTGCTATGTGTGTCTGCTACCATTTAATGGTTGCCCGGGTTTTGCAGTTAACATTTGGTAACCCTAATTGTTTAAAAAGCCAAAAAGCCAGCGTGTGTTTTTATATGAGTGAGGGACAATAGATTTTATGGCTTTGTTCAGACTTCTTTGGATGAAACATGCTTATTAATTGAGAGAATATCCTGGCAGAAATTTGATCCACTACATCTGATGTCCACTAAATAGGAGTCCTTTAAATTCAGATTTCCATTTGGGAAGGGGGGGGGGAAAGATATCATTTCTGACTGTTCTATTATGCCAACCAAACCAAGCCAGACATTAACCATCCTCAAACAGAAAAGGGAACGCAGAGAAGTCGCTAAGTAAACCTTGTAGTCTTTTGGTTCTATAGGCATGACTTAAAAAAAAAAAAAGGTAGTATAAAGGAACATTCAAAAGCGTAAATCTCCCACATGGTATATCTCAAGCTAGCAACTCAGCATGTTAGTAACCTCATTCTGCTTCAGATATAACTCTAGGCCTGAGGGATTGCCTTGAAGCTATCTGCCTTTTTTTATGTCTCTGAGTGCCAGCAATAACCTATAATTTGATAGTTGAGGATTTAAGGTTGTGTTATTTCATAGACTATTTCAAATTTGCATATTTTGAGATATTGCTGCCATAAAGTGGATGAGCCTTCCGTGCTTTGCCTTTAAGGCATATCTTAACTGCAGACCTAAACTGGTTTAATAGTCATTCCCTCACTGCAGGATACCTGAGAACCTGCTGTTGTATGATCAAGGAGCTAAGGAGCTCTTGCAGAGACTTCTCACAATTTCCAAGATTTGGGGGAGGGGGGCAATCATACTGGTTAAATTGATACCAGCCTAATATATATTTGCGGTACAGGTATGCTTTAGGCAGCTAGGTGGAATCTCTTGCTCTTATTATCTCAGGCATTTTGAGTACGTCTATCAATAGCTCAGGGGAAATGCCTTGATCTCCGTTATTTCAGTAACTCCAAAATTGTGTGAACTCATTATTGCCGCAGAAGTTATTTAGTGAACTGTAGGGAAAGGCTGAAGGTCATTTAGCTCACTATGAATTTCAGCCACACTAGTGTATAGCTCTGAAATGATACAGACTAACAGAACAAGGAGAAATATGATTTATTTTTATATTGACTGCAGAAGCAGGGGCAGTATGCTTAAACAGCTGGCATTAGCCAGGAAAGAACCCCATGGTAAC
Organism: Protobothrops mucrosquamatus; assembly: GCF_001527695.2. NCBI lineage: Eukaryota > Metazoa > Chordata > Lepidosauria > Squamata > Viperidae > Protobothrops > Protobothrops mucrosquamatus. The sequence continues at coordinate 157,427 of NW_015387939.1, read as the reverse complement.
CCCCCAAAACTGAGGCTTGGGAAAAAAGCAAGGTCTTGGAAGGAGCGAGTTTATACATCTAAACTCAGCAATCGTGCTGAGAAACACCTTATAATTTACAGTGTATGGTATTTGGAACAGTTTGATTTAAGTGGCACATTTTGCCTTGGCCAAATTGTTCTTGTTTATAGAGCACACAATATTTTCTTTCATGCAAGTTCTTCTCTTCTCTTCTCTTCTCTTCTCTTCTCTTCTCTTCTCTTCTCTTCTCTTCTCTTCTCTTCTCTTCTCTTCTCTTCTATTCTATTCTATTCTATTCTGTCTCCTGTCCTCTCCTCTTCTCCCCTCTCCCCTCTCTCCTCCCCTCCCTTCTCTCCTCTTTCCTCCTCTCCCCTTCCCTCAAAAGTCAACATATGTGCATATATTTAGGGGAAAGAAGACAAGAAGAGGGGAGGAAAAGGCATAAAGTGATGAAACAATACAATAAATTCTACAATAGCGGAGGCGTCAGTTTGTCTGAGTTGTTCTGCCAGTGTTTGTGCCTTTCTGATTGTGGCGTGTGTATGCATGTATGTCTGTATATGAGAGGGAGAGAGCAGGAAAGAGAACAATCTTGGCTGTCTTCCTAAAACTAAAATGAATTAGCAGGCTTTTTTATTTTTTTTACTTTTTGCAAAGAACAAAACAAAGAGAAAGGGCTTCAGATTTTAAAAGTTTAGAAATGGAAACAATGAGGTGAAGGAAGACTTACTGTTTGGAATGGGAACTGTCATCCCTCTATTAAACTATAAATGCTAGGTGGGTTGGCAGAGAGTGAATGAAAAGAAACAAAAGTTAGCATTCCATTAGCGAGAGGCTGGATCAGTACTGTGTTTTCACCAAGAGAGAGCAATCTAAGCTCATTGTAGAAGCGTAAGTGTTTGCAGCCATTTCCAAGCGTACACAGGAAGATACTGTTCTCTTGTTTTGTACAGCTTATTATTTTACTTCTGAATTTGATGGATGTGCTGCAATTATTAGTTAGGGTTATAGCTGCTGCTGATATATGTTTTATGGCTCACATATTAGTCTTTTAGCGTTTTTAATCTACAATATCTTTTCATTCATTATGCTCTTGTTTAAGATACCTTTTATGTGTTTGCTGAAACAGTATAAGGGGTCCATCAAAAACAACAACGCAAACACACATACAACATCTTTAGTGGTTCTACTTCAGGTAATGTGAATCCTTTATTCTCTCTCTCTCTCTCTCTCTTTTTCTACTGATTTCATTTTGAAAAGATACCACTTGTCTTTAGCTTGGAAAGAATTCATACTCCTGTAACAGGAATATTGAGGATTCAAGAAGGCAGTAATTTTAATTTCAAATCAACATGGCGTCCACTTACTGTGACTCTGTGTCATGTATCTTTAGTAACATTGAAGCTTGAATTCACAAGAAAAAAGTTGGTTAATTAGTTATAAGAAGAATCCTATTGATCAAATTAGTGGTTCTTGTCTGCCAACTGCTTTTGGAAGTCCAAAAGGTGTTATGATTTCTATTCTTAGTCCTACAATGGGTATCTTTAGGAAGAAATATGGCCCTGCTGGCTAACACTAACTCACATTGGCCAATTTTCCTTCCTAAGCCATCTAGACCAGGGTTTTCCAAAATCCCGGGTCATGGACTAATTTTTGACCATGGCCCGTTGGGAACTGGGCCCTGCAAACAGCAGGTGACAGTTTGAAGCTTCATTTATGCATGTGCAGGGTCTAGGTTGTGTGCGCAAAACCATCCCCTCCCCACCGCCACTATCACTACTGCCATCCTGCTGCCGGTCCATGGAGCCAGGAAGTTGGGGGACCACTGATCTAGACTGAGCCTTAATATCTATTTATCTGACAAGAAACCTCAGTACACTCAGTGAGATTTTCTTTTGACTAGACATGTTGAGACTGATGCTGCTAATTTATAGGTGGAAATTCCATAACAGTGTTATGCACAGTATGAAATACTTTGCTTGCTGATCTCAGATCTTCTGCTCTCAATTCCACCTGATTACATGAATTCTACTTAGAAGAAAGTCATTTGCATCTCTGCATATGTGGGGGAGAAGACTTTTCCATTTTTGTTTCACATTTTTATTTACCATTTCATTTACTCTCCTTACGTTCTGAGCCTTTCAATTGTCTTTCCCACACTGTGATATCCACTAGTTTGGAAAGTTGCTATACTTTCAGTCCCCAACATAAAATATTTCATTTTTAAGCAATACAAGAACTTCATGAGAAGTAACCATGGGAGATCAGAAACCATAACCCTTTTAAAAAGATGATCTGGACTCAAAGCCTAGTTGGTTTAAGATGAAAACTGACACATCTGTTTTTCTTTTAATTAATTAGAGGACTATAGCTATGTCTTGATAGAGAAAATGAATAAGGAACAAGGAATTTGTGTGTTTACCTTTCAGCATGTCAGAGCTTTACATCACTTTCATAGGTCTGAAATATAGAGGGGAAAAAAGAGTTTCTTATTCCCACAAATGGGGGTTCTATCTTTTTTTTTAATTTGCATTCCAGGCATAATTTAGATTCTGTTCACATTAGATTGTCAATAAATAAGGCTTATTTCCCCATAAACATCAGTTCTTATAAGTACTGCATGCCTTCTAATTAATTCAAATAAAATTGGATAGATAGCCACCTGCTACATAGGAATAGTGCGTATAATTTGATTCTTGGCCAATGTAATGGAATGTGGAAAATACCTTGGGAGATGGGGCAAAAAGATGTTGCCTAGGGAATGGTGAGATAAGAGAGAGCATAGCCCACTGCTGGACAAGGGGTGGATCAAGAGGCTCAGAAGGGGCCTTCCCTAATTTCTATTGGTACTTTGAGACTTGCAAGACTGACATCAGCCTTGCCAGACAGTAAGCACAAGTAGATGTCTATTTTACATTATGGTAAAGCTACAAGTCTGAAAGTACAAATCTTCCACTGTCTCATTTACAGCCTGAGAAACTAGGCAGGGTCTTTTCTGAGCCTCTTGCTCCACCCACTATCCAGCTGAGGACTGTATCCTCTCTCTAAGCAGAATATCTCCTAGGCCCACCTTTCAACGTGTCCTCTCAAATCATTATAAATAGTGACGAGGCTCCAGCTTTGTAAATCATCACCAAACTGTATTTAATAAGTTAGTCTAATGCCGACAAAGTACAGCTAGTCCTTGACATACAGCCACAACTGAGCCCAAAGTGACACATTTGTTGAGTGAGTTTTACTCCATTTTGCAACCTTTCTTGCCACAGTTGTTAAATGAATCACTGCAGTTGATCAATTAGTAACCTGGTTGTTAAATGAATCTGGCCTCCTCCATTGCAAAGGGTGATCACATGACCTTGGGATACAGCAATGGTCATAAGTATGAACCAGTTGCCAAGCATCTTAATTTTGATCATGTGACCATGGGGATGCTACAAAGGTTGTAGCTGTGAAAAATGGTTATAAGCCACTTTTTCAGTGCTGTTGTAACTTTGAACAGTCACTAAATGAACTGTTGTAAGTTGAGGACTACCTGTACTTTTGTCTTGGTATTAGTATTATACCTGGTTGATCTTACCTATGCAGCTAGATTTATGAGTCTATTTGGGAAGGAATGGAAAAGGAAGAAAAACTAACTTTAGGGGAACAGAGATTCAATGAGAAGTAACTTGCTTGTTATATCTTAACAAATATATTATTCTGTAAGATTGGCTTCTACTGCTAGGTATCATGTTATCTTGTAACTGTATGTAGTCTAATATAGACGTCTTTGTCACTTGTAAAGTTCCAGACTTGTAGGAAGAAAACTAACTATTCAGAGTAGTCCTTATCATCATTAAGCCAAAGGTTGGCACCTTTGCACACACCAGACCCCAAGACATTCCCCCAAACTCTCCATAATTAAAACCATCCTACTCATCAATTTTGACACCCTCATTACCTGCCTTGTACTTTGTGTGCCAGTCTATACTCAGAGATGAAGAAGGCAAACTTGGCTCAACTGTATAGTAAAAACAATTTTCATCTGCTAACTTTGTCTATTTTGGCTCATGGGATGATGGAGACATCAGCTTATCCTTTATCCCAGGTAGCATGATGTCTTGAGTTGATATGCCTTGAACTGATCAGGCAAAGTGACAATATTTAGAGAAGGAAATGGAAACAGAAACATGCGCTCTTTGTAAGTGTACCCAACAATACTTGAAACAAAGAAAACAAAAAATATCCAAGCAGAAGGCAAGCACAAAACAATCTACTGTATAGATTCCAAATTCCATTTTTTCCTTCTCCCTTCATATAGCTCAGAAAATAATTTCATGTCAAAGTATAGTTGTTACTAATATAATAGCACTTGAATGGTGACAAATTGCAAAATCCAATTTTGGCAGCAACTAACCTGCCTTAAAATTCTCTGGGTGGTCTTTCAGCATTCCTAGACCCTGCAGCTTACTATTCTTTATTCCAAATACTACCTCATCTCCTGGAAGCTGAAACAATGCAGGATTTCTTCTGCTTTTTTTTAAAAGAGGGAGCTGGTGGATCTTTTCTTGTGTCTATATTTTGTGTGAAGAAATTGTTGTCTACAAAATCCTTTCTAGGAGTGCTGTCCTTAGAAATATTAATTGTAGCATTATTATTCCTAACAAGCAGAGCTGGTTTGCAGGTCTACGACTGCCAAAAGTAAGAAGGTATTGATGATTTCTTATCCTGTTATGATAGCAGTCATCTAATTAACCTTTAAGGAAGAAAAAAAAAGTAGGTAAATTTATTTGTTATTATAGCTTTTCCCAACTTTCTTTTAAGAAGCTCAAGATGCTGTATAATCATTGCCTGTGCCCTGTTTTATTCTTACAGTGATTATGTGATGCAGTCTGCAAAAATGACCAAAATCACTGGTGCTCTGAAAGGGAACTTGAAATGAATGGTTACAATCTTATATTCTAATTACTGACACACCCTGGTTCAGTTTCATGAGGCAAAACAAACATGGCAGCTGTGAAGGGGCTTGGCTGATGACCATATCTCAAGTCCTGTTTACCTCAAAGGTGGGGTTGGCCACTTCAGTGAAAAAGCGCTCATTCACACATCTTGCTTGTCCCAGTGCAACAATTTTTTTCCTACAGGATAGCATTTTGCCATCCTCAAAATGCTCTTCAAACTCTGCCAGACATTCAAGATGGATGGAGGGAGGCCAGGTCAGGAAATAGACACCATCAGGATTACAGGATGCCGCTGTAGTGTTGCAAGGTTGTAGTTACAGAAGCTTGAAAGCCTGCTAGTTTTCCTTTGCCCGCTCTTAGACGAAACAGAATCAAGGTGGTGTGAAGATGATTTTCTTTCTCAGCCTTTCTCCTTTCCCAAGACTGGGTTGGCTCTTGAATTCATCGATCAAGATTATTGTGTCAAGCACAGAGGAAGTCAAGAGATTCAGGCAGTTCAAATGAAGTGAACTTAAGCTCTCTACAAGAATTTGATCAACTGGCAGTCAAGGGAAATGGGTTGGAGATAAGAGAGGCATTCGAGATCTTTTGCAGGCACGCAGAGACTCATGACTTATGAAGTGTTTGACCCCTCCCTCAGGCTCAGCCTAGTCATCTCCTACATCTTGTCCACATTTTTTTACACTGATCAACCAATGAAAGGACAAAATGGTAAAAAAGTGGAGGAGTAACCTTCACCCCTCTTTAATTAGTGTTATGGTAAAACAGCGGAGGAAAGAAACATAATAGAGAAACTGACAAAACCTTTGCCCATTCTGCTAGCCCCTGTTGCAACTCAAGGGATAGCAAGAAGGGACAAGTAGGACACTTTCTACAGTTACCCACAAGACCAGAAAACCTTTGTTAAAAACAGAAGGTGATTCATGGAAAAATTTGGGAAATGGAAAATGTATGTCTTCAAAAATCTACCCACAGAGAGGAATATGGAGGGTTCTTGTGGTGTTAGCTTGAATAGGAGCAAGAAAAAGGCAGGAAAATTCACTCATTGGGGTGGTCTCTCTCACTCTCTCACTCTCTCTGTGTGTGTGTGTCTACTGTCTGGACAGAATACCTGACTGTCATCACTGCCAAAGTGGAAGAACAGATTTAAATTGGGATGGCAATTTCATTATTTCCAGAGAGTTCAGCTTGGGAAACAAGCAGCTTAAGGCTGCTTTGCAGAAGAGCTTTCAGGCAAGTAAAATATGCCCTACAAACTCTGTGGGGGAAAGCTCTGTTTGGGAAAGGCAGTGTGCAGTTTGAAATCATCAGATGCTGAACAAACATATCCTACACAGAATTCTCCGCTTCATTTGGTTAAAATCAGACTTCTAATCCTCAGAGTCTCAAAAATGTGCTTGGAACTATGTGGCAAGGCTTGACAACATCTGCAAAGTTAGAAATTTATTAAAAAGAGGATTCTGGTGGCAATGGGGAAGAGTTGGGGCCTCTTGTGACTCATAGTCTCCAACAATTAGTAGAAGCAGAAGAAAGTTTGCAAACAGACACAACTGCTGAATAACTATATATATGTGTGTGTGAATAATTTATATAGGCTACAGAACTCAGGTTTCTTGGTATTTCTATCCCTGAACACTAGAACACACATTTTACTTATTATTTAGTTCTGTTCTCTACTAGAGAAACACTTTCAGGCACAATACATACATACACAGGACAGACACATAAAATATTTCAGCGTTGCCATCATCACCCTTGCCAAAACTGTATGAGTTACCCTTTGAGTTACCTTTAACTGCAAGGAAAAGAAATGTGAGGGTTTTTGCATTTTTGGATGAATCTCAGCCTCTTTTAGTTGCTACAACAAGGTCTCTGTAAAAATGATGAAGCTCCTGGACTGGAATTATCGGTGCTGAGTTAAGATGCCCGTAACCAGCCACTGCAAACAGCAAGATCCCAGGTGATGTATGAAGGCAGGTGCTTGTTGGCTTCCTCAGGAGGATTTTAATAAAGCCACAGCTTGGTGTTGGTGCCTAAAGCCTATTCCTGCCACCTGTCTTCATTCTGGCAAAGTCTGAACAGTAGATCCACAAATACTACACTTTTTGCTCGGGATGACACAAACGCCCCTTTATTGCAAACTCAGAGCTGTTGCCATGAACGGTCAGAAATACATGTGCTTGGAGTGCCAAAGTTCCACCAGCCTTATTTTTGCTTGACTGTGAAAGCTTTCAGAGGATTAATGGTCAGGCAAAGCCATTTGCGCACATTACTGCAAATATAATGTGAATTACAATCTCGTCTTTCATCTTGCCTCTTTATATTTTGTCATGATCCTCCTCGTTCTCTAAGTCAAAGCTGTCAGTGCCTTAAATTAAATTCTTAAATTTAAATTCTTAAATTCTGGTGATGACACATAACCAGCTCCCTAGGCTAAGCATATGCACATATTGTATTCTCAGAAATCCTCTGTTAGAGTCCCACCGCTTTTCTAGCCATCGCTGTGCTCTTTTGACTGATGAAAAAAATGTCTCAGTCTTTATTGAGTAGGGAAAATAGCTTTAACTCTATGCGGGCTTTGGGTACATTTCATTCAGATTGGTACTCAGAAATATCCCACTTGATTCAGGGGCTGCACAGATTGATAAGGCCCAAAGCTTGCTTACATAACTATCTGCCAGATGGGCCTTTATTCCTAATCCCCATTAATCTCCCAAAGCCCTTTGATAGTGGCCCTCTTAAAAGGCCACACTGGAAGTCATGCTGCTCTTTTATTTAGCCATTTGCTCCTATGTTCAAAAACTTAGTAATTTCATGTCCATTTAAAGAGATATAGCCTGATTAAAAGCAAAGGATTACCTCAGTGATTAATCAGTCTGGATGGCATGAGATGTTATAAACAGCTGCTTGAACTAACCCAGCTCTTGTAATATCAAACAATGCTACCTATTCATTCCTATTCCTCCAAACTCCTTCTATACAACTAACACAAATATCTGCTGGTTTTTTGGCTCAACATGTTTCATAAGCTGCCACCTCAGGGAAACAGAGGAAGTCCTTCCTTCAAGCAGCAGGATGCAAATATTATTTGGAGGCTAAAGATCTTGGAGAACATCTAGCAAATTCTGGCGCATTAGTAAAAATTCCATGTTATTTAGGTAGACAGTGGGAACAAGGATACGCAAAATATATATGATGTGCCAGATCTCATAAATATTGGTGTCACAGAGATGTGCTGCAATGTGGAGCTTGTTAGCTTTTATTCAACTAAAGGGATTCAATTTATGAAGATTTTGCTGAAGCAGCATTAGAAATTTACAATATCTATACAGTAATATCCAGATAAGTGTGTGAAAACTGCAAGACATGTCATAATATAAACCCCACCCTCTTTGAACATGTAATCAATGTCAGTTCATGTAAAAAAGGGTGAGACTTGCACTGCAATACTCCATCCACCTTTTTGTTAATTTTGACCAATCCCTATGGTTGCTGCTAGATCTGTCTACTTTTCCTTGTCTTCTCAATTCTCTAAACTCTCTAAAATTGTTGTAATTTCTTGAAAGGGTTTTGCAGGGCTTTGTTTGTCACAGAATGCCCAGAATGTAGTTCCGGCACTCTGGAACCTTGTAGGGTAGGCAAGGCGGGTTGCATGATGTGTGTGAGTTCCAGCACATTTTTTTTTCCAACCTGGTTTTGGAAGTAAGTAGTCTGTATTGGAACCTGACTTTTGCCATGACTGACAAGTGGGACCAAGTTACAGCATGTCTTAATATTTTTTTTTTTAGTTTGCAGTATTTCACGTGGCATTCTGAGATATTAGGGATGCTCACATTAACGGGAAGGAGAAATTGGTGGATGTTGGAGGGCAACTAGGAGGATTCTTGAGAATGGGAGTGCAATTGGAGCAATGATTATTGAAACAGATTTTATAATTTATGTATGTATTTATTTAAAGCACTTATATGGGCTCCTATCTCACACAGTGATCCTAGGTGGCTTACAACAGTGGTCTCCAACTTTTCTGGCTTGGTGGCCTAGTGGAGGGGAGGGGGTAGTTCCATGTGAGTGGTAAGCGCAGCTCCATTTGCGTGAACAATAGGCATCTGTGTACGCAGCTCCATTTGCATGAGTGGCAGGCATTTGCAGCCGCTACTCACACAAATGGAGCTTTGTGTCTGAGCGCAAGTGCCTGCCACTCACGCAAGTGGAGCTGCGTGTACACCCTCACCAGCCACTCATGCGGCCCAGTTCCAAATGGGCTGCAGCCCACTGCAGATCCCTGTCTTACATCAACCAGTAAAACCTCATCATAAAAACACATCATATATTTGGGGAGCTAGGTATGGAAAGCCTATCGAAGAGAAGGATTAGGGGGCACACGATAACTGTCTTCTAGTACATGAACGGCTGTCACAGGGAAGAAGGGATTGACTTATTCTCCAAAGTATCAGAGTGCAGGACAAGAAGTAATGGACATTAAAGAGAGATCCAATCTAGAAGTGAGGAGAAATTTTCTAACAATGAGAACAATTAATCAATGGAATAGCTTGCCTCCTGGAATTGTGGGTGCTCCATCACTGGAGGTTTTCAAAAAACAGACTGGACATCCATTTGATCGGGATAGTATAGGCTCTCCTGCTTTGAGCAAGGGGTTGGACTAGAAGATCTCTGATCCTTTCTAGCCCTATGAGTCTATGATTTTATCCATACTGTTGACTCCCCTTCCCAACCCCATTCTACCCAATGCTTGGGGGAAGAGCCAAGTCAGAAAGGAGATTATTTCAGGAAATATGTTGCGGGTATAGGCAAAGAGTAACACCTAGTTTACTACATCCTGTCAGGAAGAGAGTTCATAAGCAAATGCCCCATATTTACATGCCTGAGAACAAAGGCAGTAGGAAGTGATTTGAGATTAATAATCTCATTAAACAAAGAGCAAGCAGAATGATAGACAGAGAGAGGATGCAGCATAAATCCTAATCCACAATATACATTCTTGTATCTCCTGAGGGAAGTAGATTGTGACATACTGAAGACTCTGTGCCACAATATAAGATGTTCTTGTTCATTGCTCCCCCCTTTCCATACCATATAATCTCCATTCCTGCTCGTTGCTTTAGGTTTCTTCTCAGCTGGCTGGGCAGAAACTAATGAAACAAATACACAAGAGTCCAAGAACTTCTGAAGTGTAATTTATTGAGGAAAAGTGAAGAAGCCATTACAAATCAATTGCAGCAAGTGCTGAGTATCAAATGTAAGTCCTAGTTATAATAATCGGTGCCTTGCGTCTTTTTCTCCTACCCACTCTGAGTAAAGGGCTAGAAGCTGTTCTTCTCTGGGAAGAACCTATAGTTTCAATCCGTTCCTTTTTTAATAAGTTGATTTTTTTTTAACTTCTGGCTATGGGAGAACTAATTTCACAGTTGCTTCACTTTTTTTTTACTCTTATGTATCTTGTGGGTCTATGAGAGAACTGGTTTAGTTATCTCAAAAGAAAGGGATAATGATGGAAAGGATTATATAGTATCTTATAATAATGATATAATTATATCATGAGCAGAAATGGTAATGAGACAGAAAAAGAGAATTTTGATCATGCACCATTTTATAGCCCTTTGTGGCACCCTGATCACTTCATACCGACGTCTCTAGATGGTAAGCCATCAATATTTTTATACTAGAAAGAGGAACATGGAAACCAATCATCCCTCACCAGTAAATAAGGGGCTTCTGGGACAGTTTAGACTGAATAAATGTTGCATAGCTGGGAAATCACCAGTTTAGTTCCTAGGCCACATCAATATTGAAACAAGAGTGTTTTAATGATCTTTGATCTCCATCCATCCATTTATAGTTTAAATTTGTAGGACACCCATCTCCCAATGACTTTGAGTGACATATAATTTTAAACAGTATGTTAATTAAAATCATAGTAAAAATGGCTAAAATTGGGAGAACTGACAACCTCATCCATATTATCCTCATACCATTCACGTGCCATCCTTCATGTCCTCCAGCCCCAGAGCCTGAGGAAAAGTCAAATCTTCAAAGCGCTTAAAAAGTTATGCGTGCTTCAAATTCAAAATCAGAAGATGCTTCACAAAATGCCAGTGGCACTCACATAACACCTGTCCTTAAGCTATGTCTGTTCCAGGGATCATGTGGCTCCTGGCTGCACCTGCAGCACCACTTCAGGAAATGACCCCTTTCTTTTAAGAAGTTGCAGTTATATGCAATGTACACATCCTTGCACTCTCCAAAAGACCTTTCTGCCTCCAAATCTGAAGCCTCACAAAGCCTTCATATTTAATGCATCAACAAAGAAACAAATCCAGAATGGATTAGTTTAGGACTCAAACACTAATTTGTTTTAGTTTTCCTGGAAGCTATGAAGTTTTTTCAATTTTAATTTTTTGCAAGTGGTCCTGAATTGTTTGTTTCCTTTCTTTTGCCTAAAAGAAAGCATATATTTTTCTCCCTTAATCAGCTAAGAGCTTTCTTAGACTTTCCCCCCCTGTTCTCTTCATGTTGTCATTTAGAAGTTGTTTCAAAATCAGGAGACCGCTGAGACATCACTTAACGAGATTAGAAAAGATCTTACTGAAATGCTCTCCTGGACCAGAAAACCAATAGCTGTCTGTTTGATAATATAAAACACATTTTCATTTTTGGCAGGGACATAGTAACTGATCTTGCCAGGACACTGGCCACTTTCCCATATAGCATTCAGGATCGGGCGCTTTTGAAAAATTTAATTCTATAAAGCTGATTTCTTTGGCAGCCAGCATATCTAAGTGATTCTTAGTTCTATTGAAAATTAAAGTTGGTTGCATAAACAGCAACCCCCAACATAGGAGCATCAAATAAAGGGATTGGGTGGACGAGTGGGGCATTAACTAAGATCAAATCCAGAGTTTTCAGTCTGGAAATTTTTACCATGTAGTAAGGCACTCCAGTTCGTATGAAATAAAAGGAGAAACCTATATGACAGGGCTTTTCAACCTTTTCACACATTGTACCACTTTTAGGATATGGCAATATCCGAGTACCATCAGTCACCTAGCAAGGTGTCAAAAACATGACCCCCCCCCAAAAAGAAAAAAAGTGATAAAGTACAGGTAGTCTTCAACTTACAACAGTTCGCTTAGTGACTGTTACAATGGCACTGAAAAAAGTGCCCCCCAAGGCACAGCCGAGCAAGACACCTGCCTGCCTGCCCGGCGGCGCTCTCATTCCCTTCCCCTGCTACTACTTTTCTAGGATGGTCGCGTACCACCTGCCAGGTGGTACCCGTACCACTGGTTGAAAAGCCCTTCTATATGAGACTACAACTTAACATATTTATATTATATGAGAACATGCTCTACATTTGCCCCGATTAAAAACTCTGCTGTTGGTTGCATCCATAATTTGTGCAACCGAGGCAAACAAGGTATAGGGAATGTGACACATAGTGAATCCCTTTCTCTGCTGTCTTGTCAATCACAGTGACAAGCATTTAGCTATTACCCTTTGGTATTCGGCCTAGATAATTCTCTTAGTCAGTCCAGATTTTTACATTGTCCAATATCTTTTCAAGAATTTTTGGAAAAGGAGAGAATGCAAAGAGTCATCATATTCTCTTCCCCTTTTCATAGTTATTCTCCTTAAAAAGCTGTTTCAGTGGAGTCAGGTTTATTGAGACGTCTTTTGGAAAATTGTTGGACTAAGGACATTTGTCCTCATCTCTTGAAACAGGAAGAATTAGTGTTCAGGAGAGGGATGTACTGTAGTTCTGTCCTCACCTTTCCTATTCTGATGGTCACAACCATTTTATTCTACTTTTGGCAGTTAGTGTCACAGAAGAAAGTAAATAAAAGTTTATAACACTGGGCATTTGGACAATAAAACACAAATTACCCATTTAAAAGTCAAATTAAATCACAGTGAATGCTAAATATTTATAACTCATTCTCCATTGGACCCTGACACAATCTTTTTTTCCCTTCCCTGCCTCCTATTCTATCTCTATGGGAGGCCTTATTGTTATACTGTTTTGCAAACAAAGACATTTCATGTTTCTCTGTACTTTCATTGTCTGACTTGCCTAAACTGTGTGCTCTGAGGAACGTTCAGAATTCAACCACAATAATTAAGTTGTGGCCTTTAAAGCATACATAACTGGGCTTATTGAAGAGACCTCAAGCAATAGTACATTTTCTGCCATCTTGTTTAATCTGACAATTATTGCTTGATTATACAGTGTTGTGTGATTAGGTGACCAGAAACTAAAAGCACTGGTGCCTTTGAGCTGTTGTGGTGTGGAAAGGTTAAAATCTTAGTAATAATAATAATACTGCCTGTGCAAAGAAGCTGAAGTGGATCACTTAGTTAGCCACTACATGAAGATCACACAGACTGATTACAAACAATGGCATGACAAAGTAGCAACAATGGTACCTTGGGATATCTACAAGAAATACCAGAGCAATAGACTGTGGTTGAGAAGGTGACTGTTGCAATAAAACATTATGTAAATGTCTATGGAGATTCTCAGTCATTAGCCTGCAATCAAGGACTGGCAGGACCACAAAATAGGCAAAGTAATAGAAAATGAAGAAGTTAATTTTTTTCTAGGGCTTTAGAATTCAAACAGACAAGTATCAGCCACATAACGCCCCACGCTTTCTTATTGTTGATAAGAAAGACAAAAAAGTCTGGATAGTGGCAGTGACTGGAGATAGCAGAATAGAAGAAAAAGAATAGGAGAAAATGACTTGCAAAGAGAAGTAAAAGGACTGTGGCAAAAGAAAGCAAAAATGGTACTAACAGTAATAGGGATCTTGGGTGCCAAAACCTCTGGAACACCCCTTGAATACCATCAGCATTGACAAAATCACCAACAATCAATTGAAAAAGACTTCTTTAATAAGAACAGTTTACACCCTGCAACAATACCTTTAATATTAACAGTACTTTTAATACCAACATTTGATAGGTGGATAACAACATCTGGCTGACTATACAACCAATTTCTATTGGTTTTCTATATAACCAACTAATTAGTTATGTGTCACCACTCCCCCATTCATTCCAAATTTGCCCTATCTCCTTTATGAACAGGGTGAAATTGAAGTAGATGAAATGTTAGCTACAGCATTAATTGAGAATGCAACTCCCAGAGTTTCCAACCAATTTGGCTACGATGACTGGGAATTTGGGGAAATACAGTTTTAGACTATCTATAGAAGAGCAAACTGGAGAAGAATTTTACAAGGTATCATAATCTATTATGAACATTCCTTTGCACATAAAATTTGAAACTTGTCTGAAATTTGGCATGAGTATTTCATACTGTAGGGGCTACTGTCACTACAATTTTCATCAAATGTTGTTCCCCAGCCAATAAAAGTACACTTTTTTAAAAAATAGTAAAGAAACACAGCTCAGACTGTCTGAATCAATTTAAATGACATTAGTCAGAATTGTTTTCATCATAAAGATCTATTTTACCTACAAATTTTGCCCTTCTTTGATGGACAAACAAGCAAAAGTTATCACTGCTTGTGTTTTTTCAATGTTAGACAATGAGATGTCCAAACTTCAGGTTTAGACATCAGACTGGATCAAACATTTTGTGGTTTGGTCTGGAACAAAGTGGGCTACGTTTAAAGCTCTGGATCTACTTCAGTCTTGTGGTCTGCCTATACCTCTTATTTTTAACATCACTTAAAATATATAAATTTATAAAATTGTCTTTCAAGAGATCAATTTAACATAACCCCGCCCAAAAAGTAGTGGTTTAGTTTAATTCTGTACTATAGTTAATTTTGTTCATATGCTTTGTTCCCTCACAAAGGCACATTACCCCCCTCTCCCATGGCAAATGCATACATGTATTCCTTAGCTTTGTTCTTGCTTGACCAAAAGGATCAAAAGTTAAGTCTTTCATTGTGGGGCACTGACCTGATGCCTAAGACAGCAGGTATTTTGGACTCATGGCCTGTAGAAGGTGTCCCTGCAGAGCTCCTTTGATATTCATAATTGTGCTCCTCATGAACAGCAGCTAAATAAAAACCCCTCTTTGGTGCTTTCAAAAGGAGAACATTTCTGGAACGAGGAATCATCCCAGAAGAGAACATGGCTGAGGAATCTGATTGCCCCTGTGATACATGGAGGACATTGAATAGGTGGAGGGCTTGAGTGCCTAAGGGTAAGACTAATATGCTTAAGTGGGGGGTTGCTGGCACATAACAACATGTTGTGTGAATGTGGAGAGATGCAGAGTTTGGCCCGCTTCTTGGTCTGTCAATTACTACCAGCAGAACGCACTGAAAGTGATTTGTTCCTGGCCAATGAAAAAGCCGGAACACTGGCCTCATTTAAGGTTTGATTTGGACAATAAATAAATAAATAGATAGATAGATAGATAGATAGATAGATAGATAGATAGATAGATAGATAGATAGATAGATAGATAGATAGACAGATAGATAGATAGACAGACAGACAGACAGACAGTGATAGATAGATGATAGAGATAATTAGACAGATGATAGATATTAGATAAATAGATATAGATAGATATATAGATGATAGATAGATATTAGATGATAGATAGATATTAGATAGATAGATAGGACATTCACCAACCGATCTATACCATTTGATAGCCTCAAGAAATTCAGGACTTTTCGGGAGACACTGTCATTATGGGAGGTCACAGGCTGGATCCCGGCCTACCCCTGACTTAGGCAAAGTTGTTTTTTTTTAAGTCTGAGATATGAGATGATATTTTGAAGCAGCTCAGGCAGATGCCTTCCTGATTCACAGGGGTGTAAGAAGTGGGATGGGGGAGGTACAACACAATCAGATTTGCTGGATTCTGTAGCCCATCTCAATAAAAATAGTTTTAACCTCCCTAAAGAGTTGATTTTCTGGTCTGGTCTACCTAATTGGACTGATGCAGGAGTATAGACATGATTACACTATCATTGGGCTAAGCCAGCTTAAGGACCTCCTATCTTATTCCTACTGATATTATACTTTGGTGGTGGAGCACATTCTTCATAGGTCTTTGATTCAGTGTTCAGTCTTTGGCCGTTCCAAGAAGATCCAGAGAATCCCCTTTCTGAAACATTGAAGACCCTCTACTGATCGGCGTCAACAACACAGGACTGAAGGATATTTCTTATTCAGATAAGACAAGTCTAAAGTTCCTTTTGCCACCCATTTCCCTCTGTTTATGGCTTCCATGTTTCACAATGGAATAGTAGGGGTTGGTTTCATAATGACTGGCGTAATTAAGCTTTTTTTCTGAGTGGAATTTCTTCTCCCAGTTCCATTTCTAAGCAGTTATCAAGTGAAAATCAGAATGATTATTTCTATTCTGAGCTTGGCATGATTTTACATTTGGCCACAGGATCGTGACTAGTGGGCCTGTTTCACTGCTCAGATAATGCAAACTGAAACATTGGCTTGCATTATCACCTATTCCTGTTTCCTAAGTGGAGGCTAGACTTCTAACTTCTTTTATTTTAAAGAAAGTTTTGCTGCTCAGTGTCCTTGGAAAGGGGTTGTTTGCTACAGAGAACTGGATGACGGGGGAGCAGGGTGCTGATTTTATTCCATTTATTTCAAATTTTATCTCTTGCCATTCCTGTTCTAAAAGTGCCCAAGGGCAGCTCACAGCAAATAAAAACAAAAATAGATATAAAATCGTAAAATAGCATAAAACTATAATGAAAATTCATATCTACTACAGAATAGAAAGAAGCTTACAGCAAGCTTGGCCACTGTTCTCCTGAAATCTCTCTGGGAAAAAAAGTAAGCACTGCCTGTTTCCCAGAAGAAAGGGGCTTATTAACCTCTGTACCTTTAAGAAACAGTTCCAAAGCTTTGCAGGGATCAAGGGGACCAATGAGGTGACTGCCATGGACCTCTGGAATACAGAATGTTGTAAGGTAGAGTTCAGCACATTAGAAAGAAAGCACTCTGGGTATTTCTGAGGAGTGCAAAACTTTGGGATGCCTTTTTGGGAAGTTTCTGCTTGTCTTTTCTAAGCCTACTGGGATAGAGCATCTGACATGGGAAACAATCACGCCCTGTTTAAAAAAAAACACACCCCCTAATAGAATTGTTAAAATCTCCCTGATCACTCAGTTCATTGCCTGATTTTTTTAAATCCATATGATTTGGGGACTCATGAAATGGGATGTGCAAAATAACCAATACTGAGTTCTGTTAGCTTTGCTAAACTTTTCGAATTTCTTTATTAATATATTCAGTCTATGCTACTTCCACATTTATTATTTGGAAAAAAAAGTTCACACTAAATTTTGAATATTGTGGTACGCAAAAAAATACTCATTTTATTATTGACTCTTCCTTCAGCTTCTTGATTCCTTGACAAACCTGTGTTCTTCTTATTTCTTTTGTTGTTACATCATTTCCAGCTTAGAATTTAGTACAGCTGCTTGTTAAAGCCTGTATGTTTCCTTCAGATCCTGCATACATTAGATATCTTTCCTGCATATTTCTTAAACATTTTGCTTGCAATTTTGTCTGATGAGCACTGTATTTGCAGTTAATTTTCTCTATATAATGCATTTTTGTTCATGGTGTTCATGAATATATGCATTTTTGTGTAGATGTGATATATAATTGGTGACTTACATAATAAAATTTGGAGATGCCTGGATTTCAGTGGATAATTGAAGTTTCTGTATTGGTTCAGAAAAAAAAGTAAAATTAGATAAGCTTGCATTCAAATATGAGATAAATGTTTTCTGCTTCATTTCTATTCACCAGATACTTTCCCTTCCAACTTTGGGGACAGCCATTTTGTCCTTCTTTGCCTCGGTCTTGTTTGCACCTTTAAAGAGGAAGGACATTTTCTCAAGAGAGATCTAGAAATCTGCCATTTTTTCCAACTCTCTCTACTGGCAGTTACTCCAGCCATTTGCTCTGCATTTAAGTACCAGTTGTCACGGATCTGTGACATCAAACAAGAATTGGGCACTGGTGAGTTGTGAGAGTTTCAGTCTCAATTCACCACAGGATCAGAGTGGGCTAACTTCTGTAAATGGTGCTTTTCTGGCAACAAATAATTTAGCCTTGTTAGACTAACAAAGGCCACATATTGGGAACCAATCATTTATCTTCCAGAACATTCAAGCAGGCCATTCAGGAACATCATAAACATATGGATAGGTTTGTAGGAAGGTAAGTAGCTCCTCAGGAATCCACCATTTTAATGTAATTTATGGCTTTATAAGTAAAAACAAAAAGGCTAAAGAAGGGCAATATGAGGGAGTGAAGTTGGAGTTGCTGGCTGCTCTTTTCCAAAGGAGTTGCAGTCATGCAAACTTCCCTTCATCTATTTCCTCATCTAAGCTGGTGTTGCAGCTGCTGAGATAATTGAGCCATATCCTGGTATTTTCAAGGATGTCCTGAGATCCAGAGACTGCCTCAGAAAACAAATGCTAGGACAAAGTGGGAGGAAGAGGTCCGTGTAGCAGGAAAGGTGATTGGCAATGGCATAGAGAAGGGGAAGCAGAGGCGACCTCTGGAGATTGGCAGCTATCACAAGCAAGCAAGAAGACTTTCTTTTAACTGCCAGAATTGCAAGGTATGGGGAACGTCATATCGTGTGTGTGTGTGTGTGTGTGTGTGTGTGTGTCCCCTCTCCAGAGCTTGGAGCTTTGCCGGGAGCTCAGTAGCAACTAGAAAAAGGAACAACCATACCAAAGCAGCACCTCATCCCAACTTGTGTAAGAATGTTTGGGAAAAAGGTAAAGGTTGAAGGCTACTTTGAAGACTGAGAATTTGATTTGAATTGGGTATTAAAAGACTGATGATAAAGATCTGAATATTAGACTTATTTATGTGACAATAACACCTTGTCAATCCTAGAAGGGTGGAATTGACTCAGAGCAATAGACTGTGGTTGAGAAGGTGACTGTTGCAATAAAACATTATGTAAATGTCTATGGAGATTCTCAGTCATCCAGGTCATGGTTGTCACAAAAGTGCTTTTTCAAGAGGCAGCTGGACTTTCTTGTTTTTCTTTGAAGATGTTTTGCTTCTCATCCAAGAAGCTTCTTCAGCTCTGAGCTGAAGAACCTCTTGGATAAGAAACAAAACAACAAAGCCCAGCTGCCTCTTGAAAAAGCACCTTTGGGAAAAACATTACGTAGTTTTGCTATGCTGTGTTGTGTCCAGTTTTTTGGAAAGCAAAGAACTCTCACAAGTGGTATTGTAAGTTTGAATGGTCACTAAATGCATGGTTGTAAATTGAGGACTACCTGAATGACTTTCCCAAGGGTATCTGCTGAGGACAGTCGGTGGTTCCTTGGTCAGACAACTGGGAGGCCTGGGAAATGGGGATGGGGCTACAGTTTGGGGATTGGAGGTAGGCCAAAGTCATTATGATGGTAGTGGGGGTTAGAGAGGTATGCTTGGAGAAAGAAGGGTGCCACTTTCAGGGACTGTGAGGCCATTGTCTTGTAATTTTTTCACATTCCAGATCCTTGATCCCAGCCTTGATATCTGCTCAATGGACTTTTAGTGACCCTGGACCCTGGTTGCTACTACCAAATGCCAGGTTGTCTATAATAAGGTTCCTCTCATCTGGGATCCGCTTGTGGATGAAACAACTAACCTGGCTGATTTCTGAAGAGAGGCTACCTTTTCTGAAATCTGCCCAGCCAAGACTCTGGGCAGGGGTATAGATATGGCAATTGTTATCAAAGAAATGGTAATGAAACATCTGTCAGCAAATGACCAAACTCAGAGAGGAACAAGGACTCCAGACATATAACATTATGATGATGGATTCTGAAGGCTATCAAGATTTAATTGACAGGTTCCATAGGGACACAGATATGGATTACCTGAACCAAAGCTCATAAAAAACATGTCTGGCTATATCTTCCATTTAAGTAGAGTGACATACTAGTGTTTTCCTCTAATATACATTCATGGTAGGAAGAGTGAGAGAAAGGAGGGATCATGTTATTTTAATAACTTTGTCTCCCACAACCATCACTATTCACTTCTCCAGTTTCCATCTTCATCACTATTCCTATAATAATGATCAGCTGTCCACATATACTGCACAATCAGCTGATGGTTCTGTGATCAAGAAATTAATTTTACCCCACTGAAAGCCCCATTTAAAAATCATTTCTTGGTAGCATTAAAAATATTGCAAATATAAGGGGCGGGATTCAGCCCATCTTTCATATGAATAATATTATGAATCTTCAGAGTACCCAGGTCTCTATAGAATAAGACAGCTGTCAGTCTGAGTCCTTATTGGTCCTATTAACATTTTTGCTTTTGGGGGATTAAGCTTCAATTTAGTTCAATTTATCCAAGCAATCTTTGTTCTCAGGCACTGATTTGGGCTGAAACTGCCTCACGTTAGTTTGATGAAAAGCACAAGTAGATGTCTTTAGCTTATCTTAAGCTTCCCTCCGCCTGATTACGAATTATCTGGATAAACAGAAAAAGAATGTATTTTTCAAGTAGACTTCTGTAGCAGGCTTCACAAAACAATGTACCCTATTCCTGGTACACCAGAAGAGGACAGGTAGCCCTTGACTTACAACAGTTCATTTAGTGATCGTTCAGAGTTACAACAGCACTAAAAAAGTGACTTATGACCGCTTTTCACACTTACGGCCGTTGCAGCATTCTCCCATGGTTATGTGATCAAAATTCAGACACTCGGCAACTGACTCATATTTATGACGGTTGTGATCATCTTAAAAAAAAAGAATTTTATTAGTTTTCTATCATTACAATTTATCTGTGTTTAATAAACAACGTGTTGTCTGGGTTAATTTTGCCTAGTCATAAAGATTAAGTTCTTACTCTCTATACTGCTTTTCTAACCATTCGTAAAATAAGCTCCATGTTTGAAAGTATACTGTGTCTTCTTTTCTTTTGATTCTCAATATAAGTCTGTCCATTTCCGCACAGTCCAATATTTTCTTAATTATCGCTTCCTCCGATGGTGTCATCTCATTTTCCCAGTGCTGTGCAAATATAGTTCTTGCTGCAATTAATACATGTAATGTTAAATATACATTTTGTTTATCAAACTTTTCTGGTATTATGCCTACTAAAAAAAGTTCAGGTTTAAAATCTTTTACGACATTCTGACAAGCAAAGTCATTGAGGAAGCCAGAATCATTTAACCTCCCTGTTATTCACTTAAAAACTGCAGTGATTCACTTAACAAATCTGGTAAGAAAAGTCGTAAAATGGGGAAAATTCACTTAACAAATGTCTTTTGGGCTCAATTGTAGTTGCAAGTCAAGGACTACCTGTACAAAAGTAGATAGTCCTAAAAGCTGCAGAATTTGAAAAACATATGCCCAAAGGACCCTAGAGATTTAAACCTCTTTGAAACCCTATCATTCCTGGTTTTATATATTTTAAAATTATTCTTGCACTAAAAAGGGGCAAAACCTTACAAATGTACCTGCCTTTTGTTTTTATTCCCCAGAGCTGCTAAACACTGGTTTTAAGTATTCAGTGAAACCTAAAGTCAGTTGAATTTGCCTTCATAAATAAGTATTCTAGGTTTTCTATCAACATGCTTGTTCTTTGATTTGTATGGCTTTGGTGGGGGAACACATTTAAAGCATATGATGTGTGTTTATGACAACATACTGTTCCTTTCTAATTGCAAAAGGTGAAGGTTTTTTGTGTGTTAAGGTTTACATTATGCATTTAAGGTCACATTCTGAGTGTATAAAATAATATTTCCATGAGGTTCTTAATTTTTAACACAAGACTTTAAGGTCAGTGGTCCAATGGTGTAAATTATTAAAAATGTATGAATTTTTCATTAGTCTCTCCAGCCATATCATTTTAGGTTTTTTTTTCTAATTGCAAACTTGAAATTGCAGCCTGTAAGTGATGTTATTTGTCTAAAATTTATTTATTTCATAACACGAGTTGTTAAGCATGATTTTAATTTTTCAGCAATCATTTTGTGCCTTTTCCTTTCCCCACATTTAACATATTTCATTGATACAAATACATGACTCTTCTTTTGGGTCTTCCAAACAAGAACACAGCTGTCTTTTCTCCCTAAATAGGCTCTAAATTTTTTGTTTGTTTGTTTCCAGTAATTCCTAGCACTGGTAGCAACACCAGAGGCATTATTTCTCGTCTATATGTCCAATGAGAATCTGGTCTTCATTGTTTTTTCAATGAGATTTAGTTTAGGCTCATAGGAGATTGGCCTGTCAATAGAGAACAAATCTGATCAATATCGACTAAATATTTCTATTCATAGGCATAAGAAAAGAGCTTTGATTTTAGAAAACGGCAAAAGTTAAATGTTAGCCCAACAAGGTAAACATAAGATCAAATAATTAACTCCACAGAAAACCTAAAACTAGTTGCATTGAGATTGGCTTATCATGAATAATTTTGCAAGTTTGATTGGGCTGTGCCTTATCCTCCTGATCATACCTAGTTCAATGAAACAGGATGGTGTCTATCTGAGTTGCTTCCCAACAGCAGCATATCTCCAGTGTGGTCATCTCTCCTTCCCCCTTCAAGTGCCTTCAAGACAGTGTTGATTCCTGGTGAATGCCTGGATTAATCCCTGCAGTTTTCTTAGTAAAGTTTTCTGGAAGTATCCCAAAGGTGCTTTTTCATGAGGCAACTGGACTTTCTTGTTTTTTCTTTGAAGACGTTTTGCTTCTCAACCAAGAAGCTTCACATCCAAGAGCTCTGAAGAAGCTTCTTGGATGAGAAGCAAAACGTCTTCAAAGAAAAAACAAGGAAATCCAGTTGCCTCGTGAAAAAGCACCTTTGGGATAACTATGACCTGGATGACTGAGAATCTTCATAGACATTTTCTGGAAGTAGTTTGCCATTGCCTCCTTCTTGGGACTGAGACAGAGTGATTGGCTCAAGGTCATCCAGTTGACTTTGGGGCTAAGGTTGGACTAGATTTCAAGCTTTCCTGGTTTCAAGCCTGGTGCCTTCACCTCTACACCAAAATGGCTCCTCTTCCTTATTCTTCACATTAAGAGATGTCTGAGATACAGAATGGTGCTTTTCCACATGATAAGGAACTGAGACATCTGAAAGCAGTTCCTAACCATCACAGAAGAACTTTCTTAGAACCAGCAGGAATCTATGTTACATCACTAGGTGGGAAACTAGTGAACATTTCCAATTTCAGTGAGATTCTCTATTGCAGGAGGAACAGTAATTTTCAGGAAGTCTGGTAGATTCAGTAGTGAATTGCAAAAGAAAATCCTCAAGATCTGAAGACTATTTCCAGTGTTATTTTTCATATTTCTCAGTACGGCTATATGTATATGAATATAAAGTCAGGATATAAAAATATAATAATATCAAATCAATCCTCCTCTACTCTCCTTAGGAAAAATATGTGCTCGTGTGTGTGTATATGCACATTCACAGGCACTTCTGTTTACATTGCTCATATACTATTGATTGTGTACCACGGAAACCACTTGTCGAGCCCTGCGAGGCTGACTTGTCCGAGAGGCAGGGACGCCGCCAGCTACTCCCACCGCCCACCGACAACCCCACATGTGCCTTACCGGCGCCGCCGCTCTGCTGGCACTTCATGCTGGTCAGCCTCGGCTGGGCGGCATGGGAGCCGGTCACAGCGTTGCCGGCCCCTTCCTGGGCTCCATCGGTGCTGCCACGGCGCCAACGCTCTCTCTTCACATCATTTCCCAGTGCCTCACCGGGTTGGCACCTGACAAGGGGAGGAGGCTGGTTGAGGCTCTCCGCCTCCTCAATGGACTTGTTGCTGGCCTGTACAGATGGAGAACGGGCCTACTGATGGATAGGACTGGCACGGGGCTGCATGGCTGGACGGTGAGGGAGGGGCTAGGGCCGGGGTTTTCTCCTACCAGGCCGGATGGTGGCTTGATGGGTGGGGTTAGGTCCGGTGCGGGTGGGGCAGGCGCGCTTCCTATGTAAGGCACTGGGAGCAATCCACTCCCAGTGCTGACTTTATTCCTATACGGAGTGCATTAAACTACCGTTCGTCTCTCGTTCCTGCTTGCCGGCTATTTTGTGGAACACCAAGAGAGGACGACCCGACACCACTCAGGAAAAAAAAAAGAGAAGTTCATAGATAAGATTCTAAATACGAAGAAAAAAACACACTCCGTATGGAATCTGGAATGCAACAAGAGGCTAGTCCTTTGGTTGGGTTCCTGAGTTTTTACTGCCATTTATAGCATCTATCAGCCACAGCGTGCAGGTTGTTACAGAGAGATATACAGCAAGCCATTCAAAGGAATAGAAAAGTTGAGGCAGGAGACAATCCAAAGTCACATTCAAGAAAGGCAGAAACTAAGAAAAGAGAAAAGAAATATCAGAGAAAGTTAGGGGTCCAGACATAAATGAGTTCATACATCAAGCACTGTGCAACCACAGGGCAGCTGTGCTAATACCAGATGTTTCTCTGGCAATGGCCTGTTACAAATGGAAGGATTTTATGTTCCAGTCTCCAGAGGCCCCCACCTGTCCCCAGCTGCAACTGACTGGCACAAAAACTATAATAGAAATCTTCCTCCCGATTAAGCCTGTTTTTTCAATGGGGTTTCCTCTGCAGGCTAGCTTTTCTATGCCTACTATCTTTCTGACTTTGAATTTTAATGTCTTGGTATTTCTGCAGACTCAAGCAATGATTTCACATCTTCACTGCAGTTGGATACCAAGCATTAGTTCTTCAGGCACATTGGATAGTTCAGGTTTCGGGACTTTGCTCATCCTCCAGGGAAGAATTCTTTCAAAGGATTCTTGGATGCAAGTCTAATAAAATTAAATAGGATTTCCTCCCAGGAAACTGAGTGTGGAGGGCAAACAACTTCATAACAACACATTTTTTTTTATTTTTTTTTATCGCAACATTTTATCCCTTGCTGTCACTCAGAGGTTTTGGGGACTCACAGCTCATGAAAGCATAACCCCTACAATTGTTAAAGGCAACCAAACATTTATACCATCAATTAAAGCTAAACTTAATATTAATTATATGTTAACCTTTCAGCATCAAATATATACAGTAACCACTCAGTGAGATTATCCTTATGTCCCACACAAGAACAATTGAAATGCACCGTCTTCATTGCTTTCCTATGCTGTAACTGAGTGGCATCTGGGCCTCTGGATCTCAGAGGATAAATTTCCCATCAGGATGGGGCTGCTACCAAAGAATTTGCCTCTGGATCCCCATCTGCTTAATATCTCCCCATCCCGTTCCCAGGGGGAGCCAACAAATCCCTTCTCGTGATGGACGCACAAAACAGGCAGATTTTTGGAGAGGACAGTTCTGCAGGGACAAAATCCTAAGCTATGTTGCAGAATTTAAATGGCTTAGATATATGGTGTTGAATATCAGCCATTTTGGTAAGCACCAGATCAGTTTAATAATTTGCAGGCCAACTTTCCCTGATTGGGTCATCTAGATGTACTCAGCTTTGGCTTTGTTGGAGTTGTAGACCTAACCTATCTGGAGGACTACAGGGTTGAAGGGTTGAAATATAATAGCATTTAATGACCATCTCGATCTCCTGTTAACCTCATCTCAATATTGTTTTTTAAGTACTTAAGTAAAGGTAAAGATGCATTTTTCCTAGTGATTGATTCCACACAGTTCTTTTGGCAGCCATGTGGATGTAGTTAGCATTGCCTTCCTGATCAACTTTCCACTCGGCTGGGCATCCCTGAACTTTGTAGGCAGTTTAACTATTAAGCTACAGGTAGTCCCCGACTTACGGTCACAACTGAGCCCAAAATTTATGTTGTTCAGGGAGACAGTTGTTGAGTGAGGTTTGTCCCATTTTATGACCTTTTTTGCCAGAGTTGTTAAGTGAATCACTGCAGTTGTTAAATTAGTAACACGGTTGTTCAGTGAATCTGGCTTCCCCATTGACTTGGCTTGTCAGAAGTTCGCAAAAGGGGATCACGTGACCCCGGGACACTGTAACTGTCATAAATATGAGCCAGTTGCCAAGTGTCTGAATTTTGATCATGTGACCACGGGGATGCTGCAACTGTTGTAAGTGTGAAAAACAGTCATAAATTACTATTTTCAGTGCCATTGTAATTTCAAGCGGTCACTAAACAAATAGTTGTAAGTCAAGGACTACCTGTATTAACCGGGGCCAATCTTTTGAACTTCTTTGATCAGCCAAAGTCTGCCAAGTGCTCCCTCCTGCTGGAGCAAGTACTTAGGTGTGTGTACTGCTCTTCAGTGTTGCCTGACAGAGTTGTTGCACAATCCCCATTAAAAAAAGTTCGCTTTTTTCCCCCTGGCGCTTATGTCTAAAGACTAGCCCCACAAGTTTGGTTGTGACAGTCATTTGTAAGCTGCTCTGGATGCTTAACGGAAGCACGTTCCCAAAGGTGAGCACTTTTCAACTGTGACAGTCACAGGTAAATCCCCCAAAGGAAACTTGGGCCTTGTGCAAATAGACCATGACAGTATGTATTATTTTGGTGACTCTGTCAATGACTGAGGCGCTGGCAGCTGCTCCGTTGGGGGGGAAGCGAGAACCTTGCATGTTCTTTGAACTTAAACAAGGAGCGGTCTTCATCAAACACTTGGCATCTGCAGAAAGGGAGCAAGGTCCTGGGGCTGGCTGCTTCCAGTACAAAGTCATACAGGGAATACAAAACAGCAACTTGTATCTGTGACTGTGAATCGCCTGGAGAAAGCTTTCCTTTCAGCCCCCCCTCCCCTTTTCCTCTTCATAAAAGCCATAAAGGCTGTTAACCAATCACACAATATCCTCACAAGTGACACGGAGTGCGGCTGAACAGAGCTTTCCAGCTGAGACGAACAATTTACAGTCTGTATTATTTTCTCCCTCGCTCTCTTTTTGAGTAGAGGCGATGAACAATGGCAGTGGGCTTTTTTGTTTTGTTTTTATTTACTAAATAGAAAGCAAACTACATTTCGCCTTACAACAGGCTGCGATCAGGATAGTGGACACTGATGAATTGTGGGAAGTTACAATCCAAAGTTACAATCCAGAAATTAATAGCAAAGCTAGGTCAAGTGTGAGACACTACAAGTCATAATGAATCATAGAGCAAAATGTGAACAACAACCTAATGTGGAACAATTTAAACACATGGTTCAAAAGTTAGGCTGAGATGTGCCTTCGTGATCCATTAGGGGTGGAGTCCAAAATAATTTTTTCTTTATTGCAATTGAAATCTGCTGAATTGAGATCGAAAAAAATACTGTAATGGTATATAAATAAGGTTAAGTCCTGGAGTGAATTTTGAGGTTGCTAGGCCAACAAGAAAAATCTGCGTGCCAATTAACTCATAATTAGAAAAGAAATCAAAAAGAAAACTGCCATTTGTAATTATTGTATCATCTCTCTCTCTCTCCTGTCTATATCTATCTATCTATCTATCTATCTATCTATCTATCTATCTATCTATCTATCTATCTATCTATCTATCTATCTATCTATCTATCTATCTATCTATCTATCTATCTATCTATCTATCTTAAGGTGACCAACATTTTTACAATGAAAAGGAGGACACAAATAAATTGAAGAAAAAATATCGTAAATAAAAGAAACATTTTATTCATTGCAACAATAATACAGAATACACTATAATATGATAAATGCATAATAAAAAAATTTGTAACAATAACATTTTATATTGTAATTATGCTTACATGCCACGCCCCCGCCCACAGCTGCCCTGCCAGCACTGCTGCCCTGCCGTGTAGAGTGGGCCCCGCAACTCCCAAAGCACCAGCTGCGCTGGCTCCAGCCTCGGGGGACAGCCCGCCATCAACACACCCCATCTGCAGCCGCCCCACCAGCACCACTGCCCACCCTGCGCAGCCTCATGTAGAGCAGGCCCCGCGGCTCCCACAGCACGGGGGGCAGCCAACCACTGCCGCCCCTCACACCCCTGCCCGCAGCAGCCCTGCTGCCCCTGCCTCTTGCACCCGCAGCCATTATTGCCCTAGCAGGGCCGAAGATCAAGAGAAAGTTACCGTGGCATCGCCACTCCAGTCTCCTCCAGGTATCTTCGGGATTAACTAGGAGATGGTGTAGTTGGGTAGCAGGGAGGGGTGCAAAGTTCCTGCCAATTCGCCTTCGCTGCAGACAACTTACATGTGCAAAGTTTGCCTGCCGGGTGTTTTGGCGCACTCAGCAGCAATTCCTATTGACTTTTGAAAGCCAATAGGGGGAGTAGCACAGCTCATGCAAAAATTGAAAAAAAAAACCCATCAAAAAAAGGTGCCGGAACGCCGTTCTGAGCGTTCTATGAGAAAAAAAAGCCCTGCAGATTAGTCTTCAAATATCGAAAAGGAGGACATGTAGAAGGACACTTTTCGAGGGAGGACAGAACCTACAAAAGGAGGACTGTCCTCCCTAAAGGAGGACGGTTGGCCACCTTATCTATCTATCTATCTATCTATCTATCTATCTATCTATCTATCTATCTATCTATCTATCTATCTATCTATCTATCTATCTAATCACCCTGGGTGCTTTGTTAAGTTCTACATCTTAAAAGGTTGGAAAAAGTGTAGAAACAGCGAAGCAAATGATGCAGTGAGGGTTGGAAAGGGCCCAGACACCATTTCATTGCAAGAACAATATTCAGATGTCAACTGTCGCCCATTCCCCTCAGGATAAGTGACCAGCTCTCAGTCTGTCAAGATTTCAGGCAGATAAAGAAACACAAAGTTTGAAATTGGAGAGTTGAGGTCTGCTGACTTTCTTTTGTAGCTTATTAAAGAATGGTGTCCTTGAATTTCTACCTGCTGTCCTTCAAATTTGAATCATCATCTGGATGAAAAGGCTGGTGTAACTCCCATAGAAGGAAAGATGACAGCATTTGGGGTGATATACATTAGGGAAAAAATAGCAGAATAAAGAGAAACCAATAAAGTTATATACATTTTTGCATGATAGAGAAAAATAGATAGGGAGATTTCTCTCTTTGTCTTTCTCTCTCTCCCCCCCCAAAGTATCTTAATCCAGTAAAGTTAAATAATAATAATAATAATAATAATAATAATAATAATAATAATAATAATAATAATAATAATAATAATAAAAAAAGTTGGAAGGGACCTTGGAGGTCATCGAGTCCAACCCCCTGCTCAGGCAGGTAACCCTATACCATTTCGGACAAATGGCTGTCCAGTTTCTTCTTAAAAACTTCCAGTGTTGGAGCATTCACAGGTTTTCCTTGCTGCTAGGTGGCAAATTGACTATTGGGGGGGGGGGAAATGCATTAAACTGGTTAATATGTAATCTAAAAGAAAAATATGATTCTTCGTATACCAATAAAATCAACAGGAAATAAAATAAAAGCTACAACTGGGAATTTGTACACAACATGTAACCAGTCTCAGCAATTATTAGTGCTACCCACA
>NW_015387939.1:106313-126522 GCF_001527695.2 Protobothrops mucrosquamatus | reverse complement strand
TATGTCTTACATATGTAAAACAATGAATGAGAATATATGTTCACAGTGGGGTTAGAGATGAACAAGACCCCTGAAATCTTCACCTATGAACAATGTTTTAAACTGGGGCTTGACATAAATCACTTAACTGTTGTCATTGTTGATTTCTAGGATGTTAAGTAGGAAAGCACCACAGCACTGATTTCCTTTGACTTCAGTATTCTCAAGGGACTCTTTTCCAACCCATCTCACTGTTTTCTTTTCTCTGCAGTTCTTTGGCAGTTTATATTTGGAATGTTTTCAAGTATTGCACAAATGTGCTTAGGTCTGCAAAGGCAGATTGCTATGCATAAGAAATGCTTTTAGAGTGGAATAATGGAAATGATGAGACATTTGGAGAACAGTTATTTGAGTGAAATCTGTTTCTTCAGTACTGCATGATACTGTTTCTTATGAAATCTTAGGTTACAAATAGTGGCCATTTCCTCACTGCAGTCTTATAACAGCTTCTAACATCACCCAGCCATTGCTGGGGCAATGTAAAGCCTGCCCTAATAATTCTTATATCAGTGTAATGGATGAATGACAACTGAAGATGCTAGTAGTATCTTCTGAAGACAGATAGTCCTCAGTTAACAATCACTTGTTCAGTGACCATTTGAAGTTATGATAGCACTGAATGAGGAGACTTATGATTGGTCCTCGTAGTTGCAGCTGTCACAGTGTCCACGCAATCCCGTGATCATGATTCAGACACTTGGCAACCGACTCACAATTATGGCAGCCGCAACATCCATTTGCAACCTTCACCTGTCAGCTTCCAACAGGCAAAGTCACTGGGAAAGCCAGAAGGAGGTTGAAAATGGTGATCCTGTGATGTTGCATTTAATGACTATGCAGGACTCACTAAATGGTTGTAACTGGAACTGCCACAACTGCTGTCATAATTTAGCATGGTCACGTGATATCGTGCTTTATGACCATATTGCTTAGCGATGGGGCTGCTGATCCCAAATACAATTGTTAAGCAAGGACTACCTTTAAATCACTAATAAGAAAGTGCCCCCTGTTGTGACTTATAGAAAGAGCACATCTTCCTCCCCCTATCCTTACCATTTTCTATAGAGGGATGATTGAAAGCATTCTGTCGTACTGCATTACTGTGTGGTTTGGAGGTATTACTGTTTTGGATAGGAAGGAGAATGGTGAGGATGGCAGAAAAGATTATTGGAAGTTCACTTCCTTCTATCCAGGACATAGCATATAAGCCATGCTGGACCAGAATTGTCTGGGACACTACACCTCCTCTCTATAACCTGGTTTTTTTTTTGTTACCTTCTGGGAGGAGGCTTTGCAGTATCCAAAGCAGAACAATTAGATTCTGTAATAGCTTTATACCATATTGTATCAACCTTGTTAACTCTCAAGACTCTTTTTTCTGCTATATATTCTAAGTGAGCTGC
This sequence comes from Protobothrops mucrosquamatus, assembly GCF_001527695.2. Taxonomy (NCBI): domain Eukaryota; kingdom Metazoa; phylum Chordata; class Lepidosauria; order Squamata; family Viperidae; genus Protobothrops; species Protobothrops mucrosquamatus. Next base: position 125,080 of record NW_015387939.1, on the reverse strand, counting down.
TTAACACATTCTTTGCATGTCTTCACGCAAAAAGAAACTATAGCCCAACCTACCAATAAAACAGACCCAGGAAACAAGAGACCAATCAGCCTAACATCAATACCTGGGAAGATCCTGGAAAAGATAATTAAAAAAATAGATCCGTGAACATATAGAAACAAATAAAGTTATAACTAGTAGTCAGCACAGATTTGTTAAAAACAGATTATGCCAAACCAATCTTATTTCATTCTTTGACAAAGTGATTAAATTAGTAGACCAGTGAAATGCTGTGGACATAGTATATTTAGACTTCAGCAAGGCATTTGACAAAGTAGACCGCAGCCTACTTCTTGGTAAACTAGAAAAATGTGGAATAGACAACATCACCACCAGATGGATTTCTAGCTGGCTGACAAACCGTACTCTATGAGTCGTCCTTAATAGTACTATGTCTACATGGAGGAAAGTAAGCAGTAGGGTACCACAAGGTTCTGTCTTAGGCCCAATACTCTTCAATATCTTCATAAATGACTTAGATGAGGGAATAGAAGGGGAACTCATAAAATTTGCAGATGATACTAAGCTGGCAGGAATAGCCAACCCATAGAAGATAAGCTCAGGATCCAAAAAGATCTTGACAGATTCGAACAAAATGAATTTTAATGTGGAAAAAAGCAAAGTTTTACATTTAGGCAGGAAAGATCAAAGGTATAAGTACAGATTAGGTGAGACCTGGCTCAGAAACAGTAACTGTGAGAGGGACATTGGAGTCCTGGTGGATGATCAGTTGAATATGAGCCAGCAGTGTGCGGTAGCAGCCAAAAAAGTGAATACAATCCTGGGTTGCATAAACAGAGCCATAGACTCAAAAACATGTGAAGTATTAGTACCACTTTGTAAAACTTTACTAAGGCCACACCTGGAATATTGCAACCAATTTTGGTCAGCACACTATAAAAAAGATGTTGAGACTTTGGAAAAAGTTCAGAGAAGAGCAACTAAGATGATCAAAGGCCTGGAGACGAAAACATATGAAAAATGGTTGCAGGATTTGGGTTTGGCTAGTCTAGAGAAAAGAAGAATTAGATCTGACATCATATTTGAGGGGCTGCCACAAAGAAGAGAGAGTCAAATTATTCTCCAAAGCAAAAGTAAATTAATCAAGGAGAGAAGCAACCTGGAATCAAGGAGAAACTTCCTAACCGTGAGCACAATTAACCAGTGGAAGTCATGGATGCTTCATCACTGGAGGTTTTTAAGAAGAGACGGGATAGCCACTTGTCTGAAATGGTATAGGATCTCCTGCTTGAACAGGAGGCTGGACTACAAGACCTCCAAGGTCCCTTCCAGCTCTATTCTGTTCTATTCTGTTCTGTTGAACATATAAGGGCCAATCATGCCTGTAGAAAAAACAAATAGGTGCTGGTTTTGATCTTTACTGCCCTTCGTGGTGTGGGGCCAAGTTATTTGAGGAACCACGTCCATTCAATTATATCTGCCCATCCCATCAAGTTTGGCAGAAGAGGTATGTTTTATAATGGAAAGAATTGCTAAAGAATTTTATCTGTCGGGATCCAGAAGGCTCACCTTTTCTTCTATGGGACCCACTTGTGGAACACTGTTCCTCCTGAGGTGATATTGAGCGTGAGATTCATCCTTGACATCCTTTTGAAGGTCCCTCAAAAACATGGCTGTGTCAGCAGGCTTGTTGATCTTACGGCATTGGTGAGTTGAAGAGAAGGTTGCACTTTTTTTAAAAAAACCCACTGATTCTCTCCATTGTCCACTCTCTAGTCTTTTTTAATTATAGCTTTTAACATTTGGGTTTAATGACTGTTTTATTGTAAGCCACCAAGAGTCATTTTATTGTGATATGGGTGGTTATATAAATGTGAGAAATAAATATATAAAAGCAGAGTTCTGTCACCCTGTGTAGCGTGTACTGTAATGAGTATGAGTCAATGCTGTCGGAGCTGTGGCTGAATATACCTTAATAATTGTCAGGCCTTTCAGGGCTGAGATAGATGCAAGATAGCCTAGCTTTATTATTATTATTGAAAAAGAATAAAGAATATTTGACATCTGCAAGGCACACATTTGGTATTTCAATTTTTCCATAATCCCTTAATTTTTTCAGCTGCCAATCTGTATCCTCTTCTGCTATTAGCATTATCTTTTCATAGTGCAGTTTTCTAAAAACATGTCATTTGTTCTTCTGCAATCTTTGTCAATTCTCATGCAAACTGACCTGATCCAGACTTTATGGAAAATTGTGGAGACCAGAATGTAATCTTTCTGCAGATATCACACTGCTGGAAACATTGTTAAGTGCAGGTTTTTTTTTTCTATTTTCAACAAAATACAAACTTTAGGACAAAACACATTGTTGTAAATTGATACTGGTGCCTGTTTAAACAGGAGTGAGCAATACTGAACTCAATGAGGTTTGTTTATGAATACATGTGCATAAAATTGCATTTTAGGAAGTGTATGCATTTTAAAAGAATACAATTATACAAATGTATTTTTCAAGAAAGCATATATGTTCTGACCCAGACAGAACACCGGCTGGCTGTTCCATCCGAGGCAGACAGACCACTCAATAGAAATGATTTTAAAACAGATAAATGTTTATTGCAGAGGAAATACCTGGATCTACGAGGTTACTCCTGGCTTAACACCTCTCTGTTAATTTCCATAAGTAAATTGATGTTGGATTTTCCCCTCTTCTGCATAAGCGTCACATGTTGGGATGATTATGGGATCTCCAGCCATGTGGCTGGATGCCATGAACAAGATGAACAAAGAACCCCCATGTGGCTAGTGTCCAGGAAGTCTCCCAATGCCCTTTAGAAACTCCTCCCACTGACCTATTACTAACATACTGATACGTGCTCTCTAGTTAGGGTTACATAGAGCTATACGAGGTTAAAAATGTGCATACCAGTACAGGAACAAGATGATATACCTTGGAGTCCTAGTGGACGATCACTTGACTATGAGCCAGCAGTGTGCAGCAGCTGCCAAAAAAGCTGATAAAATCCTGGTTTTATAAACAGAGGCATAGAATCAAGATCGGGTGAAGTATTAGTACCGCTTTATAAAACCCTAGTAAGACTACACCTGGAGAACTGCAACCAATTTTGGTCACCAAAAGGTGTTGAGACTTTGGAAAAAGTTCAGAGAAGAGCAATTAAAATGATCAAAGGCCTGGAGACTAAAACATATGAAGACTGGCTGCAGGACTTGGGTTTGGCTAGTCTAAAGAAAAGAAGAAACAGGGGTAATATGATAGCAGTATTCCAGTATTTGAGGGGTTGCCACAAAGAAGAGGGCATCAAACTATTCTCCAAGGCACTAGAGGGCAAGACAAGAAACAACGGTTGGAAACTGATCAAAGGGAGAAGCAACCTGGAATCAAGGAGAAACTTCCTGACAGCGAGGACAATTAACCAGTGGAACAGCTTGCCTTCAGAAATTGTGAGCACTCCATCACTGGAGGTTTTTAAGAAGAGACTAGACAGTTACTTGTCTGAAATGGTATAGGTTCTCCTGCTTGAGTAGGGGGCTGGACTAGAAGACCTCCAAGGTCCCTTCCAGCTCTATTCTATTATATTGATAGGAATGATTTACCTTATTTAACTCAATCTGTGTGGCTATCTCATTTGACCTATGATTCTGGATAGTGAACAATTAAAATTAACAATAAAATAATCTTTAAACTCAACTTTTTACTTCTATATAATTAGTGAGTACCAGCATTTTTTAAAATAACATCAACTTATTCTAATTGTCAAAATTGAAACTCAAAGTTTCATGTTTTCCTATTTAGAGCAGGAAATCCAGAAATGGTTTCTAAGTGGAAACAAAGCTATATACATTTTTTTCTTTGATTAAAACAGTTAAATTGACCATCTCTGCCAGTTCCGTCACTTTTTCTAGCCACTTTGCCATTGTGAGAATTGATGTATCTTAACCATTGATGTTTTTTACCAAGAGAATTACATGGGTGTTCAATATAAAGTGATTGATAATAAAGTGCCAGATGATGGGTCCCTCAGATTCCATGGTACTCAACATGCTACTGCAGAATTGCTGAAGATCTTTTTGGATTTCTGATAGTGTTTGTGATGTGTCTAAATTAAAGTCTTTGGGACATCTAGTTGCTATAATATTGCTACGCCCGGAAAGGAAAATCCGAAGCTGCAAACACAGAAGTGCTGTAGAAACATGAAATATAAGAGGCATGAATATAGGAAAGCTCCACATAGTGATAGAGAAAATGCACTGACTATATATTGCCATTGTAGGCAACAGCAACTAGAAATGGACTAAAATTGAACACTTTCAGACACTTTTACTGCTCATATCAAGGAAATAGCAGTGTTGCTCTCATGCTCATAAGTAGAATATAGGAATGATAGTACTTGAACACAATGTAATCCTTGGCTAAATAATGTCAATTACATACATACATACATACATACATACATACATACATACACACACACACACACACACACACACATACACGAGTTTCATTAGAATACCATGGATAGCCACAAAAATAAATTATACAACCAATCAATTCAGAGTTCTCACTCAAGGCAAAAAATGATAAGGCTCAAATTATTATACTTTGGACATATTATGGAAAGACCCAGTTCCCTTGTGAGTTTTATAAGGCTAGGAAAGGTTGAAGGAAAGAGAAGGATATGATGACCAGAGAGAGGAAATTGGAGTCAATTACAGCAGTAATAGATGTACTTTTGCACTGAAGTTTTTGGTTGGGGACAGAGAAGGTGTATCTATAAGGTAGGTAAAGGTCAATGCAGGTTTGATGACATACAATCTATTAAAAACTCTGCAAAAGTTGATAGCAGCAGTCAACAGCATAGCAAACAGCTCTCAAGAATGCAAGTATGCCTATTATCTCAGCTGTGATAAGAGTGCGGATAAAGAAAGACTTAATTACAGTCAGGCTCGGCACTTAATAGCTTCTAAGTTATGGCATTCCTGTTCTTGGGACCAAGGCATTGGATCAAAGTAGGGATCAGTCTTAAGTAACCCAACCCATTCCCCACAGGCAGTCCTTCCCATGCCTTCTGCCTTATCTATCTTTGCCCATCTCAGTTCTGATTTTTCAACCCTTTTCATCCTATTTCCCACACAGTATTGTGTGGTCAGGCCCAGAGGGATCCTCAGCCTTTTTTCTCCCTATCCCTTGTAATTCCAACTCCCACTTTCACAAACCTTTCTGCTTCCACTCCTGTTACATTACATTCAGTCACTGATGGGCTGCACCTAATAATTCATTTGCAGTTTCTTGGGTCTGTAAGAGCCTGCTATTGGACCTCAGTTTGGAAGCCCTAATCTGCAACTCCCTTGGTTTCTCACTTGAAGAACAGTACTCTTCTTGCTTCCAGTAAAGTCAACTACTTCCCTCCTCTGAGTTCTTCTAGTCTCACATTCAATCCACCTCCACCTCCACTTCCACTTCTACGTTTCTTTAACATTGCGTACATTATAAAATTCAGATGATGCATAAAGTCCCAGATTCCAAACCAGAAATCATTCCAGGGCAGCATAGCCATCTTCTAAATGTCTCTTTATCAGGACTTTGGCAGTAGGCAAATGGCAAGTCCTTCAGTTAATATGCCTTGCCATAAGTGCCACTAGGGTTGAGACAACACACCAACCAGTGGCTTCCATAAAGGCATACCACTGCAAGAAGTCATCTGCCTTCAATGGATCATTTGTTCGATTTCTTTGTTTTTGGCATGTTGATGTGTCCTTGCATTCTGCTATCAGTTCTTCTAGCTGCTTTGCTTCCTCCTATAGACTTTGACATGATTCTTTCAGAAAGACCCAGTGATTTTTCTGATACAGAGTCTTATTCTTTGTTCTTCCATTTGCCTCCGCTATGCTAATTTGTTTATGCTTCAATGCCCCCAAAATTTTATGACTTTATAGAATTATTTCTCACTAAGACCAGTAACTTTCATTACTTATAAAAGTTCCACTTTCTTTCCTGTACAAAAGAATTCCTATCTTAAAACAATAACAAGCAATTTGCAAGCAATTTCCCCATTATAATATACCGTATTCATTTATAGCCTTCGCACAACATACACATTTTTGTATACATTTTTAAAATTGCTATCTGCATTCAGAACAGGAAAACGATGTAGATTTCAGGACATAAGTGTGAATTGTTAATAGGTTTGGGAAGAGGGAATAAATCTTTCTCTGTTACATAATCTGCAATTTGGCCATTACTACACATTAATATAATTTTGATTGCTGCTCTGCTAGTTCTACACTAGGCGTCTTAGTCCTGAAATTTTACACACTATTATAAACCCTCAGCATAAATCATGTAAGATTACAATTCTCTGTATAATTCAGAAAGATTGGTGTGTATAAATCATTGTCAGCATTAACAACATCTTCAAGCTAAATCTCTTGTGATAAACATTTGAAAGGAATCAAACCAAAATAAAACCATATTGGAAGTCTGGGTGATGACAAAAATCATCTGGAATGAAAGAAAAACCCACAAAAAACACAACAGAATCAGTAGCAAGTGAGCCAACTTGGAGACCACATCCCCAAATCAGAGTATTCCATTGGAAAAGTACCTACCCAGGTATTTGTCATCCATCCATCCATCCATCCCATCATCCCATCTCAAACAAGTGACTCTGGGTGGCAAACAATCGTAAAACTATTAAAAACCATTATAGTACAATATAGTACAAAATTAAATACATATGGCAACTGAGAAAAGATGTCATCACAAAGCCAGGAAACGGGCCCCTTCACAAAACCAGGTCTTCAAGGCCTTGCTAAAGGCCAACAGGTCAGGGTCATCTTCAGCTTTGAAATGAGGAGGTTCCAGAGGGCAGAAGTTATACCAGAGAGGGCACACCTCCTAGTTCCTGCCAACTAACACTAGTTGGCTGACAGGACCTGTAGTATGCCCAACTTGCCAGACTGAATGGGATGGATAGAAACCATTGGGAGAAGAGGACCCTCAGGTGATGCCAATGAGGTTAAATGATCTGCAGAAGGACTTTCTCTCTGAAAAGAGTTTTCAAAGGGCTGTTTTCAAATGCATTGTATTACAACCTCTAGCATCCTCACCTATTATTGTGAATGAGAGGAGCTACAGTTCAATGCATCTGAAGGGTAACTTGGTAAAGAGGGTTACTATAGAGTTTGAAATGCTGTCTATTAAAGCTGATAACTGGGAAAAGGAAGGAGAAAACGAAAACCTGCTATGCACGTGGTTCTTATGGGAATAGAGCTGTGGCTTGAAGCCACGGCTGCCCTTCTTTTGTATGAATAGAAAGCTTCTCTGGGTATATAGAACTGAAGAGAAGTCAGCTTGGCTTTTTATTCACACCTTTGGAAAACAAAACACAAGGCATGAAAAAGCTCTTTCCTAGTAGCAAGCGTGCCAGGTGAGACATATGGTAGTGAGACATTTAGATAATGAAATAGCTTGGCAAGGCAAATTGTTTGTTTATGGGAGGAAAGATCATGGAACAAGAATGATACATGAGCTACCTAAAGTGAGAGTATCTTTGCAGTCCCCTTAGAGGGCTGTCTATCCATGCACTTTAGCCAGCACAGATACTGTATATACTGGTCGCATACCTTTCCATTACAATCAGTTCCAATACTCCACCCATCTAATATGAAGAAACCTGTGGTGTAGCAAAGGGTGACTGGTTAAAGGCCCTCAACAAGATAATCAAGATTAACAGGGCTTCATTCTCCTTCTTGGGATCAATAGTCACTAAATGAATGGTTGTAAGTCAAGGATTTACCTGTAGATAGACAGTACAGTACAAAGCCTTGTATTTGCCACAAAAGTTTACTATTGAAAGTTCTTTGTCATAAAGGTTTTGAGTGGATGCGTTCAGTCCATTAGGAGGAGCTCCTGTTCTCCATGCTGCAAGGTCTCACACTCATCTACGTAACAGCCCAGCAGCAAGCATACAGATGTTTTAGCAGTGATGAAAGTAAACTTTTAATGTTTTGCCAGAATCAAGACGAGATTCATGAAGTCACCAGATTCATGCACAATTTAACACTGTAATAATGCCACTTTGTTCTCGCCAATTATTTTAAGTGATTTATATGTCATGTTTTATTTGAATAACTTTGCATTTTAAAAATGTGGAAAGTTCTCAGAAACCCACCAAGTCACCTGCCTGAGGACTCAGCTCAATTTGTCCTGCAACTCTAGAAGACTGGCTGATGATTTATGCCAACAACATTTCCCCAAACAAGGCTGTCATCTACAAAGATTTTTTTTAAATGTAAAGCTTCATCCTGATCACAGTTTCATATTGTTATTTTTTTACTTCACTACTTTTTAAAAGCACTTACGATCTCATTATGTCTTTGGCTAAAAAAATTAGAGTTGACAATTCATTATGCCTGATAGTCAATTCAGTATCCCATCAAGGGCTCAGACTACCTGGCTCAGTTCAATCATATCTTTTCAGTAAATCCTTTTTCCTCAAAAGAACCATAATCTCGCCTTCCCTAAGACATTTCCTTCATTCCCCCCCCCCCCTCAATTGCCATTTCTGATAAGTTTGTTCTGTAAGATCCCTCTATTCTAAGACATTAACTTCCGGTGTTCTCCTTAATAGAATGGATAATTTCAAGAAAAGGATGCTTGAAATATTTGTTGCTGTAGGATCTAGTGACAGTAACAATAGTCACTAGCTACTGTTCTTGAAATTCGAGGAAGTGAGAAGAATAATTTAAAATCATCTTTGCCAATGGACATTGGTCAAGTGGACAACTTTGGCAATAGGGGCTTATGGAGGGGCTAACTCAATAGAGTTCAATGTTTCAATTTGAGAGTAGATCTTCATGCAATCCTCAACACCCTTGTGTGTAACAGAAATGGGAAATTATTAGTATTTTGTTAGTATTTTGAAAGTACTAACAATAATTATATTTACTATTTTTTCAGTTTAAATGTCAGGTTTTTTTTTTTCTGTTCTGTTCAATCGTGTCTGATTCTTAGTGTTTACCCAGACAAATCCCTGCTGTTTTCTTGACAAAGCTTTTCCAGAAGTGCTTTGCCATTGCCTCCTTCCTGGGACTGAGAGAAAGTGACTGGTTCAAGATCACCCAGCTGGCCTTTTGCCTAAGGAAAGAGCAGAACTCACAATCTCTTGGTTTCTAACCTGATGCCTTAACCCAGAGGTCTTCAAACTTGGCCCTTTTATGACTTATGGACTTCAACTCCTAGAATTCCTCAGCCAGCATGCCTGGCTGAGGAATTCTGGGAGTTGAAGTCCACAAGTCATAAAAGGGCCAGGTTTAAAGACCCCTGCCTTAACCACTACACCAAATTGGCTCTAAAGATCAATTAAATTGAAACAGATGTCCCTTTTGTGCTACCTTGCTTAAGTCTTTGCTCTGTTCTCACTTACTATTTTGCAGGCCACTGAAAAGCTAAGTGAGACTCTTACTTTAATAAAAATATTCATACCTTGCATAAATAGCAAATAAGAAGGATGTGTCACCAGGAAACAGCACAAAAAAGGACATAGATTTGCATAAAATTGGCATATAATTACATATATGTGCAAATTTAAGAACCATGCCTGTAATTTTTTTTTTAAAAATGCAGTACATTGCAATATATAATGGAAACAATTATAACTGTGGGACCTACATGTCCCCTTAATTTGCTGTCCTGTGGCTAACTGTTAATAGGCAATTTCAAGATTACTTTTTTTATCTTCCAGCTAGATCTGAACTAGACAATCCATTAAATAAGTAACATTGCTAGGTGAAGAAAAGCACTATTTATAATTCAGCAGGCATAGATTTCTTCAAAGATAAGCTTTCATTCCAAGGCCCAAAGGTTCAATCTTTGGCTCCTCCAGTTTTTTTTTTTTTTTTTAAATGGGAACTACAGAAGATGTGAACCTAGAGATAGACGTTGTTCAGACTGGACCAATAACTTGGTTCTATGTAAGATAAACAATAAAATATCTGTAATATTTTAAATGCATTAAACCCCAGTATTATTTGGCTTCTTTACTGTAATGTATATATAGATTCATTATTTTATGTTGAGCACTTTAAATAGAATCAGTTGCAATTGTCATCTAGGATGCTTTCTTGAAGTCAGTTAATACAGTATTAAGTTCCATTGCTCTAAGAAAATAAGTTCCTCTTTATTTCTCTAAACCTTAATGCCAGAAGATCAGTTTTGTCATTCACATGAAATTTGTAATAGACTCAGGAATGCCTGAACAACTTGTGCAATAGTGAAAACATATTTTCTAAAAAGAATTTGACCACAGGTTGTCCTTAACTTATGATCACAAGTAGGAATAGAATTTCCATTGCTAAGCAAGGAGGTTGCTAAGAGAGTCGTGCCAAATCTTATGACCTATTTTTGGCCATGGTTGTTAAGTGCATCATTGCAGTTTAAGGGAAACATGCGGTCATTAAGTGAATCCAGCTTTTCCCCTTGACTTTGTTTCTTGGAAACAACATTGGGAAGGTCACAAATGGCGATCCCATTCCAGGATACTGTAAGTATTGCAAATATTTGCCAAGTGGTCAAGTGACTAAATTTTGATTATGTGACCGTAGGGATGCTGTAGTGGACGTAAGTGCGAGGACCAGTCATAAGTCCCTTTTTCCCAGTGCTGTTGTAACTTCAAATGGTTGTTTAATCAATGGTGGTACGTTGAAAACTACCTGTATGGGTTGAGTCCCAAAATTTAAACAGAAATCGTGGTCAGTGATGTGTATTGTGGCTTTATTTTCCTACGAACACCAATGGTGCTTAAAACTTTTTGTCTGAATGGCAACAATTGCAAAGATGAACGGACATGATGGCTATAGTGCTTTTTTTCCCCCCTTAACCCAGCTGGGATGGCACACATAAGCCCCGTACCTGTGGGGGGGATTATTCCTAAACACTCTGTGGGTATTTGGCACGAACCCCCTGCCCAAATCCCTTTTGTAGGCTACAAGCATGCCATTTCCAGGAGACACTTCAGAGGCATCTGACCATGCCTTTTTAATGAGCCAGGCAATGAAATCTTAAACAGCTAACAGTGGAGCCACAAGGAGGGGGGGGCAATTTATTTACCAAAGCACCTGTAGGCAGGATAAGAAACAATGGATGGAAACTAACCAAGGAGAGAAGCAAAGAGAATCAAGGAGAAAATTCCTAATTGTGAGAACAATTAACCAGTGGAACAAATTGCCTTCAGAAACTCTGAGTGCCCCAAACAGGAGACTTTTAAGAAGAGACTGGACAGCCATCTATCAGAAATAGCATAGATCTCCTGTGAGAGCAGGGGGTTGGACTACATGACCTCCAAGATCCCTTCCAACTCTATTACTGTTACTGTTACAATTAGGAGGAGACCTCAGCAAGAGAGGCGTCTGAAGAATGGGAGATTCTGAACCTCAAGGGCCACGTGTAGCCCAAACTCCTTTTATACAATCCCCAGATTCTCCTGCAATCATCTCAAAACTGCATATACGAAAGTAAAAAATACAGTATTCTTAACGGAAAAGAGAGAGAATCCACCTAAATTCTTTACTTCAAACTAGACAAATGCAGAACACCCTGGTCCTGCTTACCTCCAGATGACTTTCCATAATCACCCTGCCTCTGTGACCTTTGCTGTCCCAAAAATGTTGAGTACACCTACCAAGGCTCTCCACCCCTCCTCCTCTTTCATTTTTTTTAAAATCTTCTCCATCACTCAAAGTAGGGGAGAGACCATACAATTCTTTCTCATTTCACCAGGCTGGTAAATGTGCAATGTTAGGAAAGATCATGGGTAGAGATTCCCACCATTCTGCAGTATTTCCTGAGGGGAGCAATACTGGAAAGTAATAACCACCATTACAACCCATCTCTTTTCTCAGTAAATAATACCCCTTTCTCTGGTGCTCTACTAATCACTCCAAAATACTTAGATTATAAAGAGCAGATTATCTCTGTGGTTGGAGAGTCAGAGTTTCTAAGGGTAAAACTATTTGATGAGCAGCCTTGTTCTTTTTCTACCACAGGAACAGATAGATTTGATAGATTTTCTGTTCCTTTCCCAGAACATCTCATTTCCCCCCAGTGTTTATGGAACAGAGTCCGATGCATCTGATGATGGAACAAGTGAGACATAAATTGGGTATTGAAGAATCTCTATCCACGAGGGAATAAACAAGCAAGATCTTTAATTAGGGCCAATTCACATTAACTTTAAGTTATGGCTGCCATCTCGATGCTATCCTGTCATGGCTGCCTCTTATTAGTCTTATTAAAATTCTTTTGGCTTCCCTTATATGTTTTGTTCAAACAGTTGTCTCTAAATTTAACAAGAATGTTGCTGGAGGTTGAATACATTGGCAGCTGAGGGATGTGTAAACTCTGCTAAGAACTTCTGCTAATCCTTTCAAAATTTTTCACTTTCCCATGTTATTTTGATGCTTTGCTTATGTGTGAGCTCTTAAATTTATTCCCAGGATTTTTTCAGAACAAAGAAAACAAAACAAACCCTTTCAATGCAAGATTTCCCTTCCAGGTTGCCTCGAGATGTACTGTAGGTTGTTGGGCTTTTAGAGGTAATAGGAAAGTGGAAATTTAGCAGGTGAAATTTATTAATTAAAATAGGTAATTATGCACTTGCTTATAGCAGGGGTCTTCAAACTCGGCCCTTTTATGACTTGTGGACTTCAACTCCCAGAATTCCTCAGCCAGGCACGCTGGCTGAGGAATTCTGGGAGTTGGTCCACAAGTCATAAAAGGGCCGAGTTTGAAGACCCCTGGCTTATACTCTTGTAAAGAGATATGACCTTTGCCCAAAGACGCATTTGGCCACTCTGCTCTGAACATAATGAAGCAATAGGCAAATATCTGTCATCACTTTTTTGTTCTATTTTCTTGTCCTAGGTTACAAGTAAGAGTCCATCTGGTATAATGGTTAAGCACCAGGCTAAAAACCAAGAGACTATGAGTTTTCATCCTGTCTTAGGCAAAAAGCCAAGCTGGGTGACCTTGGGCCAGTTACTCTCTCTCAGCCCTAGGAAAAAGGCATGGCAACGACTTCTGAAAAACAATACAAAAAATATAGGTGCTTGTCCAAGCAACTGCCAGGGGTCAAAACTAACAGAAAGCTGGGGAGGGGATAAAGCTTTAAAATGACCATATTTTAAGGTACGATGACCTGGTGAATATTACCACTGTAGCATAAAATAAAACCAACAGTTCCCATTTACCAAGCTATCTGGGAGTTAACGATTAACCAATTTAGAAAATATGAGGTTTGCATAGATTAATACAGTATGATATATTGTGGAAGCACTACTGCTTTGCTCAGTTCAATATTGTTATTTTACAACCAGAGATTCTGCTTGATATGTGCTGTGGAATCAGAGTTCAAGAGAACCAGGATTTCTCCAAATCTTCGATCATTAGTCATTCTGCTGGAGCAGTAGAATTTACAATTTAAATTGTGCTAAAACAACAGGCGGAATAGAAAGTAGGGCAAACATCTTAGAAAAATAAAAGGATGGTTTTTAAATCAATTATTGCCCTTTTGCAAGACAGGCTTCTTTCCAGACCATGTCTGGCGGTTTTTGTAAAGCCAGATGTTGTTAAAACCATGCAAACAGGACATCTTTTCCTTCAGATCAGTTGGCAATCCAGCTGGGAAAAATTGTAGCTGCCTTGTCTCCAAAGTCAGAAGCAATTTGGATAATAAAAAGGACGTTTCCTTGAATTGCAACCTGAAAACCTGTAAAGGCAAAGAAAAGATACACACACACACAAACACACACACACACACACATATATATATTCAATACTAGCTGTGCTTGGCGGGCACTGGAGAAGGCTTGGTGGGTGTTTTATTATTTTTTTAAACAACTAACTTTAAAATAATAATAAAAGGCTCTCCTCATGCCACTAATAAAGTTTTGCCCCCGTATTGTTAACTGCCAGCAAACTTAAACATCTAGGGAAATCTCTGACTGGCTGAAGCACTCTCATCATTAAGCGGCAAGGACATATTTTTTTTTATACAGTTTCAGCAGCTCCAGAGTTTCTGTCAACATCGCTGGGCTCTTTTTAAAAGCCCACCCCCCCTCCTCTTTAATAGGTCCCAGAAGCCACAAATACATTCAGGTCACTTGTTTAGAATGTGAATCCTTCCAAGTAATTAGCAGGTAGAATTACCTGGAAGCAATCAGTCAATACTTGTGCCTGCAATCTGTCTGTAGGAGCTGCCTTGGGGGTAATTGCCATCTCTAGTGAGCCCACAAACATGTCTAATTTAAAGCGTCAATTGGGATTTTCTTTCTGTTTCTTCAATCCTTGTGCCAGGCTTGGAGCTTTCTTCGTTCACAAACCGGACTCCCCAAGCGAGGCAGGTATATTTAATGTTTTCCTGGGTTTTACAAGAAGAAGAAGAAGAGGAAGGGGAGTGAGGGGTGGGAGAGGATTTCCCTCTGACCTCTCCTCTGGGGGTTGAAAATGTGCAAAAGCATTTAATATGCTTTCCTTCATTTATCTGCATGTAACGATAAATTCTGTATCCAAGCTGCAGCAGGAGCAGATCAATGGTTGATCGTCTAGAATCATTACCAAGCCTATGAAGTGTCATGTCGTTCCATCTTGATGTTCTGCATATCTCAAAGGCCAACTAAAAAAAAAAAAAAGCTAGCTAGGTTTCTGTTTTTCTTCTCCTTGACATTTCCCACACGTGAATCAACAGATGCACCCAAACTGGGAGAGGGAGTAAGCTGACCTTTTCTGAAGACCCTGCAAGAGATTTCTCTCCCTTCTCCTTCATCACACACTCTGCTTACCTTGACAAGCTCTGCTATTATTTTATAACTACTTTTAGAACCGGTTCTGGGTCAGTGGTGTCTTAGTGGGGTCTACTTTCTTTTCATCTGTGTTTTTGACTATGAAAAATTGTGTCTGTGAACAAGCCGGAGTTCTTCCTATTATAACATCCATCTACAGGCTAAAGGGTTATTTCCTGTTCTTTTTCATGGCATGGAATAAAAATATAATGAAATACCCAGTCCAATACACATTCCTTTGTGTAATTTGTCTTCATCCCCTTAGAGACGTAGACTGACTTCTAATGAGCTTGGGAATAAGTCAGATATCAATTCTCTCAAGGAGCTTAGAAAAGTTAGAAATTGAAACTGGGTAAACAAATAAGCCCTTTTAGTGGCATTTCTCTCTCAGGTGATTGCCAGAATATGCTCAGTTGCTCTGACTCCTTTATCATGCACTAACATTAGCTTCAGCACTGTTAATAACTCCTGTAGTAAAACAGACACAAAAATTCTCTTATGATTAAGAACCCTAGATGGCGAGAATTTGAGATCAGACAGTCAATTTGGACTTGAATAGAATAGAATAGAATAATAACTTTATTGTCACTTTGAATGTACACTAATCAGCATACATTAAAATGAAATTTCATTGCATACAGCTGTCAAAGGGTCACCACCTCCAATATACACTACATAAATATGGCATAAATAAATAAATACAGAATTATGCATATGCCCACATATATTATATGACACAGAGAAACAACACAGTCTTCATCTTCATCCTCTGTGTGGTCCTTTTGGAGTGGTTCTCAGTGGGTACCCAAACTCTGCTCACTAGTTGCAGGTCCCCCTTCTTGACATTTAGCAGCCATAGAACTCGCTACATGCAGAAGACAATGTCCTTAAATTTCTGGGCATTTCCACTGAAAGGACTCTATGATTGCTGGAACCTGCAGAATTTGGGCTTTCCAGAAATCTGTGATAGCTTCATCTATGTTAAATCAGGAGGGGAAGACTAATTTCTCCTACATAGCCATCTATATTGCACCAACTTTTGTCAATGAGATGTGTATGTATCTGTGCATGTAGCTGCTATGAGTTTAATGGTTGTTCTCATGGAGAAAGATAAACAACCAGAACAGACTCCCCTTTGCAAGCATTCATTCCCAACATGCAACATGAAAATGCAGAATCAACAGTAGGAATTTGTAGGAGGGAAAAGGGTCAGTGGCTTCCTACGTCTTCAGTGGTGGGGCATGATGTCTAAAACAGGATTGGGGAGGATGGAAGAGAATGTTAGAATGATAGAGCCAGTTTGGTCTAGTGGTTAAAGCACCAGATTGGAAACTACAGAAGACGGTGGGTTCTAGTCCCACTTTACGCATGAAAGCCAGCCGGGTGACTTTGGGCACACTCTCTTAGCCTAACCCACTTCACAGGGTTGTTGTGGGGAAAATAGGAGGAGGAAGTAGTATTAGGTCTCTTTGCCACCTTGAGTTATTTATTTTAAAAAGCGGGATAAAAATATTCAAGCAAACAAATAATCCAGAGCAAACCGGTTGTGATAAAATTTGGAAACGGAAAGCTTGTTCAAATGGGCCTCAAAATGTAGAATGTTGCTTTTCCTGACCCCCTCACATATAATATTTTCTCTAGATCCTAGACTACTAGAAAATTATTTTTCAATAGCAATTCAAGGGCAATAAGTGCTCTTTCATCCTTTGCCGATTACCTGACAATGGAGGCATGCCTCTTTCCAGTTACCCTAAAACAGTGGTTCTCAACCTGTGGGTCGGGACCCCATTTGGGGTCGATCGACCATTTCATGGGGGTCGCCAAGCAAGGCTGTCCGCCATTTTTTTTGTCCGCCATTTTTTTTGTCCATTTTTTCCCTTTTTCCGGCGGGTGCCTTACCTCCCTTGGGCTGGGCCAGCTGGTGGTCAGCCTGCTCCGTCTCTGCCGCTTGCCAGCTACGCCTTGGCCGGCGCAGGGGGCGGAACCACGCATGTGCAGCGCTCCCGGGCAGGGAAAGTCCTCGACTTACGACCGGTTGGGTAGTCCTCAACTTACGACCGGTTTAGTCCTCGACTTACGACCGGTTTAGTCCTCCACTTACGACCGGTTGGGGTCGCGGCATTAAAAAGGTTGAGAACCACTGCCCTAAAAGTTAGTTGGAGTTCCAGGAACAGGAGGAAGTTAGACGACAAAAGAACAAGGGCAAAAGATGAATGCAAGGAGGAATGAAATGGCTCGTGGAACTCTGCAATAAGATACCAGAGGTTTTCCCCACCTCCAATTGCTTCCAAACTGAAGGTTGTTCAGGTGACATTCCTGTTTTGACATGTATCCCTGACAAAAATCTTTCCAGCCAGAAAAGAATAACACATGCAGAAGAAGAAGCAGAGTTGACAGATGTGCTGACACAGAAGTTCTTGTTAGACTCCAGGGTGGGATACAAGGTGGGCTTTCTTTTAGCAAGGGAGTCTTGCCAGTTCTAGTGGTGGTACTCACAGGACCAGTCATTTGAACTGTGGAATGATGTACAATTTGGAGGGGAATTGAGAACAGCAGACAATTAGCATTCTGGAAAATTAGACTATTGAGGAGTGGAAAATCACTGGCCACCGGGTTTGATTGCAGTATAGGCTTGCTTCATTTAAAAAAGATCCTTGACATCTAAAATATAGTAACAGAGGCTCAAATATTCCATACGTATAGAAAATTAGCTCAGCTGGAATCCTTCCGTAGACCTCCATTGTTCTGCGGTGGGGAAATTTTTATATTAAATTGGTGCTCTGAGCTGTAGACATATATAAACATCCTCAGTTAGGCCATGATCTAAAGTACTAGAGAAAACTTTGCAGAGAATATAAGGAAAAAGAATGGAGTACACTGACCTGATAAAGCATGTGACACATCGCTTGCGGTAACAGCAAATTTAGCTCACCGAGACCAAGAAAAATGAGGGCAGGAAGAAGTGAGAGAGGAAGTATTCCTGCTCAAGAATGCCATATTTAATATGTATAGTAATTCAAGAAACACACACACACACACACACACACACATGTAAGGTGGGCATTCTTGCAAAATAGCTTGTCTGAAGGCTTCTTCAGGGCATACAATGACTGTCATATTTGCAAGAGGAGCTGGTGAAGATTTACCTTCGTGTCTTCTCTAGAAGTAAAACCAGGTACTCATTTGTAAACACACCCCCCCCCCCGGTTTGTTTTTGAAGGATGCCTGTTAGTTTCAGAGGCGTTCTTGGAAATAAAGATAATGGTTTCCACCATAGAGCAAACATCAGAAAGAGCAAGGAGTTATTTCAGGCACAAATAGGGATGCATTGATATCCTTGGGCCTTGTATTGCTGCCGTTGCAACAAGTGTGAAACGGGGCTCATTTGTAATCACAGCTTTTCCAGAAAAAAAAAAATCCAAGGACATTTTCAGAACTCAAAATACAGCACCTCAAAGCTGCACGAAGCACCTTCATTCCAACAATGTGATCAAATATTAAGTCCTAGAATATTCCAACGTCTCTGACAATTGGGCTACACGGTTAAAATTCCAGGCGAATCCTCACGGACTCATAGCATGCAATTTCTGAAAGAAAAGATTGTGGTATTCATTTAAAGTGACTGTCGCTAAGATGAGAATGACAAGAAAATCAACAACCTATCCTTTTCTTTGCTTAAAACAATAGCAAATCCACAAGTAATCCCTATGGCTAGCTATACCAAATAATATGATAAAGAATGGAAACTATGTTGCCCATGCATCACTCACATAGGTAAGCTTCATCGCATAACTTGAGCCATGATGGAGCTTTTGACATCCACAGTGGCAACCTGACAGATGTATCATTGTGCTTAATCCTCTTAAGCTCCCCAAAGCTTTTTGGAAATGAAGGTTTAAAAGGGCTAGATT